>NC_060286.1:2780662-2807855 GCF_021613505.1 Equus quagga
GCTGGGATCGCGGTCCGCGCCGCCGCCGCCGCCGGACCCTCGGGGCCGGCCTCGCTCCCTCCCGGCGCCCCGCCCGCCGCCCTGTGCGCGGCCGGTCGCGGTGGCGGGCGGTTGGGCATGGAGAGCGGCAAGCAGGGAGAGTTTGGACCGGTCCGTGGCCCGCCCGCCACCCGGGGAAGTTAGCCTTCCTCCCCTGAGGGGTGTGTCTACCTCAGCGGGCCCCCGCCCCCGGTTGGCGTTGGGATCTCGGCAGGAAGCCGAGCGGGCGGCCGAGGGCACTCGTGCTGCAGTCAGATGCCCGGTGCGGGGTGCGCAGCCCCGCGCGTCGGTGGCGAGGGAGCACGTGTGCGCCAGAGGCAGGCAGCCCCAGCCCGGAGCGGCCTCCCGACCCCCCAGCCACGCCTGGCTTAGGGCAGAGGGCGAGCGGTGGAGTCCTCGCCGCTCCTGGGAGGAGGGAGGAATCCAGATGCATGGTTGGGCCTGTACCGGAAAAGGAGCCTAGCAGGGATCTGAATAGGCACTGCTCACAAGCTACAGTTGAAGTTAACTGTTCAAAGTTGGAAGTGTTTGTTCAGATGCTTTGTAGAGAGCCTTGAGAAATCTATATACCCGTCGCCTGCTAAAGATAAACACCTTGGGGTGAAGGAAACATTCTGAATTGTGTAAGAATTGACTTAAAGTCTGAGTTCTTGCTAAAGTAGGTGACACTTGTTCTCACCACTTCACCTAGCAGGCACGTGGCAGCGCTGTCCCCAGTTTGGCGAAAGCACTTGCTGATGAGACTGGGATGACTGTCCCAAGGAGAACACTGAAGTCCTCTTGAGGCCGTGTGTGTTGTGGGTAGACGCGCCTTGCTGGAGACTTTCGTATTGAAAGTATTCTCCGATAAACAAGGCCCTCTCCCCTCTTTAGTTCGTGCATCTAACAAGAAATAACAGGGCTGGCTTGTTTGTCGGTTCTAAGAAAAATTCCCCTCCCTCCGCCGGCATGGAGATGGAAAAGTCTCTTACTTTTGCAGCGTCAGGGTGCCAAAAGCACGTCTCTGCCTCAGGTGTGCTTAGAGACTGAGGTGTTCTGCTTACCCTTCTGAGGCTCATAGTCATGCTGAAACTTAAAATGTTAACAAAGCCTAATGAAATTTTTCTTAAATGTATTAATCACTATAAAATTATAGAGGATATTGAGTATTCTTTAACCCTTTTTTGATGACTCAGGGTCAGTTTTTTTTTTAAGATTTTATTTTTCCTTTTTCTCCCCAAAGCTCCTCCCGGTACATAGTTGTGTATTTTTAGTTGTGGATCCTTTCAGTTGTGCTATGTGGGAAGCCACCTCAGCACGTCTGCCCTGTCGGTGCCCAGGATCCGAACCAGCGAAACTCGGGGGTCAACTTTTTTTTTTTAAGATTTTATTTTTTCCTTTTTCTCCCCAAAGCCCCCCAGTACATCGTTGCGTATTCTTCCTTGTGGATCCTTCTAGTTGTGGCATGTGGGACGCTGCCTCAGCGTGGTTTGATGAGCAGTGCCATGTCCCCGCCCAGGATTCGAACCAACGAAACACTGGTCCGCCTGCAGCGGAGCGCGCGAACCTAACCACTCAGCCAGGGGGCCACCCCGTCGGGGTCAACTTTTTGAAGAGCCATTAATTTATGATTTTGTTTCCACTTTAGTTTTTTCTATATCCTTCCTTAATATCAGTAGTCTCCTCTGCTTGATGCAAGTGTTTTTCTGGGTCTCTCACCCCAAATCTCCTTCTAGTTTATAGCCTTTAATCTGCTTTTAGTAGGGAGAACAATTTAATAATTAGATGTTAAATAACAGTCAATATGGTTTTTCTAAAGAGTCTAAGAAGTGAAGGCTTTTTTGAGGCTTAACTTTTAAAGGACCCCTGTTAAGATTATTACTGTTAAGTTCTTCACTTGAATTTTACCTGAAATGTTTGGAAGCTGTATTTTTTTTTTAAGATTGGCCCTGAGCTAACATCTGTTGCCAATCTTCCTCTTTTTTTTTTCGTTGTTTTCTCGCCGAAGCCCCAGTACATAGTCGTATATCCTAGTTGTAGGTCGTTCTGGTTCTCTGTGGGATGCCGCCTCAGCATGGTTGGATGAGCAGTACACAGGTCCTCGCCCAGGATCCAAACCTGCAAACCTCCGGCCGCCCAAGCGGAATGCGGGAGCTTGACCACTCAGCCAGTGAGCCTGGCCCCCTGGAAGATGTATTTTTAAACTTGCATGCTTATTGTAATTTTTTTATAGCAAAGGAAGTTTTAATCTAAAAGATCTCACAGTACTTTGTAAAAAAATTTAAATTGTTAACAAGCTTAATGATTCCAGGAAGGTTTTGGGTTTCTCAGGAACCTGACTTAATATGTAATGAGGAAATGTAGAGAGACTGTGCTTTACAAGAACATTCAAGTATTTGAGGATAACGTAACTGCTTGTTCTGTGTACTGTTTGCTTTTAGTTATTTTGAAGGTAAACTCACAGTATACTTAGAGGTTAGAAGCAAGTAGCTATTTCTTTAGAAATGACATTCATGATTACTCTTATGCATAAATAAAGTTGAGTTTTACTGCTTCCACTTTCAGTTTTTGTGAACATGACTTTGGGTGTTCTGATCTTAAAAATGTAGTTTATGTGCAAATCACAGGGAAAACATTGGTTTAGATAAGAATATAAGGTATTTTTTCTATGAACAGAAAATTAAGCTGAAAGGGGAAAAACCTTAAGTGCCATGAACTAAGGAGTTTGATTAACTTAACCTGTATCCGAGCTCTAGAAAAAGAGAAGTAATGACAGTTTATAACTGTTTGTGTGCCAGGATCTTGAGTTGGTGTTTAAATGTTTTTTCACCCTTTGAGAGAGATGGCAGTGTAAACCATTTAAGCTTTCTTTCTTTCTTTCTTTTTTTTTAATAGTATAGGCTTTTAATTGGTTTTATGTTAAAAAGATGAAGTGGGCAAAACACACTTTTAGTACTAAGAATAGTTTTAGTAGAAACTCTAATAGGAAATACAGTATTCCTAGGAAGTGTGTAAGAAAGTTCAACTCCTTTTAAGAAAGTTATGATTCAGTATTTTATGTGTCACCTTAACTACTACAGCTGATTAAGAACTTTTAGCTTAACTTAAATCTGGTCTCAGCAAGGTGATTTGTACACTAAGTGGGACTTAATTGTTTATATCCCCCTCCTTCCAGGACATTCCTCTTTGCGTTTTTCTCTTCACCAACTGCTTTGCTCACCTTGTCTCTATGATTTGTCTTTACTCTTGAAGTTCAAGTGCTCAGTCCTTGGTTCACTTTTCTTTTTCCCTGGTGATGTCATCTAGTGTCAGGGCTTTAAATACCTCCGTGCTTGTGGCTCCCATATTTATATCTCCAGCCCAGACTTCCCTCCTGCATTCCACACAGCTTGTGCTGCCTTTCCACTTGGATGTGAAGTGGTCAGCTCAAACTAAACTTGCCTGTTCTTCTTTAAACCGGCCTTAGGTGCAGTCTAATGCATCTCATTTGTAGGTAGCTCCATCCAGCATTCCGGCAAAAAAAATGTTGGCATCATCCCTGACTTACCTCTGTCACACTTGGCATTCTCGGCTGTATCTTATCTTGAAAATATCTCGAGAATCAAGTCACTTACCACCTCCCCTGCTCGCTAGGCTGGTCCAAGCCATTTGGATCTCTTGCCTAGATTTCTGCCGTTAGCCTCCCCACTGGTCTCGCCGCTTCGGCTCTGGCTCTCCGCAGTCTTTCAACACAGCAACAAGATCGGATCACTCTCTTCAGGACCCTGCAGCACCTCCCCATGTGCAGAGGAAAAGCCGAAGTCCTCATGGCCGACAAGGCCTGACGGACTCTGGGTGCGCTTGCTTTCCCCATGCCCTTGCCTTCTCTTAAGTTAATTGCTCCTCTGCCCCTGCTTATTTCCCTCCACTCCTGCAGAGCGCCTTTGCATGGGCTGTCGCCCCTCTGTGGAGCACTTTTTCCCTGGGATATCTGCATGGCTGACCTCCTTGTCTCCTTCAAATCTTTACTCTTCAAATGCTTTTCATAAAGGTCTGCCTGACTATTTTACTTAAAGCTGCACTCCTCTACTTATGATCCCTGTGTCCTGTTCTCTTTTCTCCATTAGCACTTGTCACCTTCTGACAAACTACATAATTTCCTTGTTGATTGTGTTTGTTGTCTCTTCTCTCTGTCCCCAAACGCACCTCTATGAGGGCAAGGCTTTTTTTCTGTTTTGTTTATTGATGGATCCTAAGGGTTTAGAGCAGTGCTTGTCACATAGGTGCTCAATAAAGAGTTATTAAAGATTTGTTTATTACAAATTAATTCTTATCCTGCAGTTCCTTCCTGTGATGGATACTTTATTCTTGGACACATGTAGTTTTCAGTTTGCTGCTTTCCTAGGAACAGAGAGCAAAAGAAAAGTGGCAGGGAGCCTTTGGGAACTCCTTGATGGAGGGAGTGATGTTAGAATGGGATGGAGATCTTTTTACTCGCCCCATGTGATTAGGACCATTGGTTAGGTAGTTCAAAAAGTTGGTTAAAGCAAGAACTCAAAATATCTGTGCACTTTAAGTGTGGTATTTTAACTTAAAACATTTACTTTTACTTACCTTTCTATTTGGATCAATCTCTTGTCTTCGAATAGGGGTTTCCTGATGTTTTTTTCTGTAAGTCATACCCTAAAAGCATTGTCTGTGATTTCTAGCATTGGTTTCTTGAAAGTGGAATGAAAATGTAGGCACTGGGAAATCTTCTAGGTTCAAAATCATTCTAAATTTTTCAAATCCTTTATCAAGGCCTTTCAAAGGGTTTTAACGTAGTTTTCACAGAAATAACAGCTTTTGTCTTTATTCTCATGTTTAATAGATTAGAAATAAGTGAGTATACAGGAGAGTAAACTGCTAGCCAGAGCATGTAGCTTTCTGTAGACACCAGCCATGTATTTTTACCAAGGGGAGAAATGTCGTTTAACCCAGAGAGAGGTCCTTTAAGATAGCGTCCGTATTCACTAGGATTCATAGGGGTCATAGGATCCCAGCTACCTGCCATTGCAAGAAGAGAATGTTAGTCCACATTTCTTTATTTTGACTTTGAGCAACATCTCCAGTTAATTATCAGAACTTATATGATTTTCAGTAATTACATTGTCTATCAAGAGACCTGATGTTTCACTACATTCTTACTGGAAAATGTGGGGCAATGATTATTTATTCTTGCACGAGTCATTTAAGTTGACAGGGAAACAGTCTGATCTGGTGTAATAAGCTGCAAGTCAATAGTTAGGAGACCTACAGGTCTTAGATCTTATGAACTCTAAGGTTTTATGCAAATTTCTTATGGTTCACTTCTTTAATTATATAGTGTGTGGTGTAGTGGAAAGAGCAGATGTTGGCGAGTCCAAAGAGCGTGAGTTTGAATTTGGCTTTGCTAGTTAGAACCACTTTCTATATGTGTGAGCTTAACTATCCTAACCTGCCTGAGGCTCACTTGCCTGGCTTGTATGATCTTAGTATGGAGTTGCTATGTAAGCGATAACTAACATTAGAGTGCTTACTTGTTGTAAGGCTCTGTAAACAGTTTATGTACTGTTATATTTAATCCTCTTGACAACCTTATGAGATAGGTACTATTTGGTGGAAGCTAGGGAGGGAGGATAAATGATTGTCCAAAGACGCAGAACAATAAGAGGAGGAACCTGAATTTGAACTGAGATATTCTGACTCTAGAGCCCGTTCTCACTCGTTGAGCTGTTTTGTAAGAACACTTTCTGAAAAGAATAAAGCACCGTGTATGATTATCTGATGTTAGGTGTTAGAAAGCTACGTTAAGATTATAAAGATTTTTTTCCACCAGAGTTAGAGGGTCATAAAGTTAGTCATTTACTTCGAGGACTAGAAGTTTTCCAAGTGGAGAAAATAGTAAAAGCTACTTAAAACCAAATGCTATAAATGTTTTACATAGAAAACAATAGGTAGACTATGGTCCCCTTAGTTTCCAAGAAACTTTTTCAGTCTTAATTCCTGTTTATGTGCTTAATGAATTACTGCCATGTGAGTTTGTAGGCATTGTTTGATGGTTATCTCAGAAAGGCCAGCCCTGATCACCCTACTTCAAAATGCATATCCTCTTCTGTTCTTTGTCCGAGCCTTGTTTTTCTTGATTGCACTATGTCACTGCCTAACATTGTAATGCATGCTTATTTATTTATATGATTGATATTTGTCTCACCTATAAGAACATAAGCACTATGAGGTGGGAACTTTGTCTTGTTCACCACTGTGAACTATATTTCTGGCGCTTAGGTAACGTTACGCTCAGTTTGATGAATGAGTGAATTGCCTGATGGTTGAAAGTGATTGGGACTCATTGAACTTTCTGCCTTACTTGTCATTTGTGCCATCCTCTTCCATTAGGTTGGCTAGTTGATTTACGTGGAATGCTGTGTAAAGTGAGACTTTTAAGAATAAGGGTTTCAGGCTTACTCTTGGGGGTGGAATGGAAAATAAAATTTAATACATGCGTTTCAGCAGAAATACTTCTGTGCTTAGTACCAGTTCATCTTGTTGATTAGTAATGTAAGTGTTCTGAGTGAAATGTGTACATAAATAATTTAGTGAGTGCATGTGTTTAGATCTAGTTATCTTTGAAATAAATTTGAACAAATTAAGCTATACATTGAAAGTTCCCCAGTGTTCTGATGCTATGTTGTTGAACATTTAAGATGTTTCCTTCAATCTTTAGTGTCCACACACAGGTTGAATTCATTTATGTGCTTCTGGCCTGTACTTTCTTAGTTTACTGGGAAGACATGTTCATTTGAAATGTGCTCCATAGTTATTTTACATAATTTTTATAACCTGGGTGTCTGAGATTGGCTGAACATCAGGATTTCTGTGAAGTGAATTTCTCAAGCTTGTCATATCATTTGGTCCTCTCATTTCTGGGTACAGTTTTGGGTAGTGTGATGTATGATCCTTGTGGTTGGTACACTGATTGCAGATGGATAGGAATAATTTCTTAAATGGCTTCCAGTTTGACCTAGATGTTAGCTGTAATTTTGAGTTTAAGTTGGATCTTTTGTAAAAGTGGCTTATTTCTTTTCTCTTTGTTTTTCTTTTTGGGGAGGGTGAGTCCAAAAAATTGCATGTAGTTTTAACTTGAAAGAAGTCTTTCTGAGCTTGAAATTTTTAGAGCATTTTTCAAATAAAATAAACATTTAAGATTAGCCTTCGAATTATGTGTAAAGTATAACACCTGCAATTACTTTGTCTCTTGGGGATGGGGGAGAAAAGAAATACTTTATAAATAGAAATTAGTTGTAAAATGAGTAAGGATGAATTCTGGTCTACTCTTCTAGCATTATTTGCCTGGCATAAATAAATGAGTAATTACATTCCATATCCTTTCAGTTTTATGTAACCTTCATTTAAGCAAAAAGTCCCAGCAGCATTTAAAGTAACATACTATGTTTGGTGTAAAGAGAAGTTTTAGTTACTACTCTTAGTTACTCTGATTCCTTAAGGTGGCTTTGTGCTAAATCAAGAAACCCCGGATACAGTCTGTAAAAATTTTAGAAGTTTCTTATTTTAAAGTATTTGTTTTTATTTTCTTTTTCAGAAAATTATTGCAGAGTCTAACTTTCTAGAGATACTCAACACTGTCATGATTGTATACATTTTAGAAGCAGGGGAATATCTGCCTATTTACTTGTCTGTTTTTAATTTACATTTACCTCTTCCTACTTAGTTGTCATCTTTTTGATTCTGTTGTAAAAGGTTGAAAACAGATATTGAATCATCAGGTGTGCAAGAGAACATAGAGCGCACAGTTTAAAGATTAAACATAAAATGAGTATCTGTGTACCAAATACTTGTATACCTTTAACTTGGCGTTATTTAACAATTTTTTTCTTTTAAAATTAGGTACATATAAAATATAAAATATGTGTAAGATAAAGAGTAAAGACACAATGAACAGCTCTGTACTTAGTATTCAGTTCAAGAACATTATCCTTAATTTTAATTTCTTTATGTGCTCCTCCTCCCAGAAGCAATCACAATCTGTTACATTGGTGGTTGTTTTTTTTTTTTAGTTTTGGCTCATCTATTCGTATCCATAAACTATTTTCTGTTTTGTTTGTTTTTGAACTCTATAAGTGGCATCCTTCTTTATGAGTTTATTTGCAGCTTCTTTTTCCTCCTCGACTTTATGGTCCTCATGCTCTTCCACCATGTTGTGTATATAGCTCTAATTCAGTCGCTTTCACTCTTGCATGGAATTTCGTTGTATGAGTATTTTCCAATTTGTTTATTACCTGTTGATGGGCATTTGGGTTGTTTCCAGTTTTCTTTTGCTATTATAAATGGTGCTGCCATGAGCACCTTGCATAATTCTGTTGGTGCCCTTGCATACATACGTGTCTCTAGGATAGTGTTTTTTAAAACTTTTTCATTACCGCTTACAGTAAGAAATAAATTTTACATTATGAGACTCAGTACCTTGTCACATATACACATATGTAACAAAAAAGTTTCTTGAAAAAAGAAACCTGTGTGATGCCAGTCCATTTTTTAAAAATAAGAATGCTAATCAAGACCCACTGATTTTTGTTACCCACTATTCAGTTGAGATTTGCAGTTTGAATAAATTGTTTTGGACCTTATATCTAGTTAGGAGTGAAATTGCTGGGTTGCAGGAGAGGTATGTTTTCAGCTTTACTAGGGAGCGCCAAATTGTTTTCCAATGTAATTGTACCAGGTTATTCCCCTCACTAGTGTATACATGTGATAGCTTCACATTCTTGCCTATACTTGATATTGGCAAATAATAAAGTCAGACAGCCTATTTGGTATGAATTGATAATCTTGTAGGTTTTGCATTTCTGCTTACAGAGAGAAAAAATCTTTTCAAATGTTTGCTGGCCATTTTTTCTCTTTTTCTGGAATAGATGTTCATTTCTCTGTTGGATTGTTTTTCTTTTTGATTGATAGGAGTTCTTTATATATTCTGAATACTAGTTCTTTGCTGATTATGTATTACAAATGTCTTCTTTCACTTTGTGGCTTGTCTTCTCACTTTCTTATAGTGTCTTTGTTAATAAAAGTTAAAAATTTTAATTCAGTTGAATTTATCACTATTTTCATATTGTGATTTATACTTTGTGTCTTGTTTAAGAAACCCTTCCCTATCTCAAGGTTAATAAAGATATTCTTGCATGTTGTCTTAAAAAGTTTTATGTTGCCTTTCACTGTTCTTTCTCTGGAATTGATTTTCATTTTTTCCCTTTTATGCTGCTATTTTCTTTTCTCCATAATTCCATTGCTTAGCATTTCAGGGTTTTTTTTTTTAGGTACTGAAATGTGTGAATTTAGTAGATGCTTTGAAATAATTCTTTGAGTTACTAGTTTTACGTACTGTCCACAATTTGCTTTTGGAGTCATAAGAACATAATTATGTAAGAATATTAAAATATGGATAGAGGTATTCAGTAAACTTTGAAGTCTCCTCTCTCCCCCAGCCCCCATATGACATTATAAGAGATCTGTAAACTTTTTCAAGTGATGCCTAAGTTTGCGTGTGGTTTTCTTAAGTTGTTGTGGACGTTTGTTGTGAAGCAGTCTGGTTAATTATTCTTAAAGCAGCGGCTGGTTATGCTTGGTGTTTTATAGTTTCACCACAGTGCACTGTAAGCACCGGCGACCTTCTGTATATCTCATTAATGCTCAGAGTATACATATGACCTGAGGAATCAGATCTGTCTTCAGTTTGGAAAATTCTCAGCTCTTTTAAATATTGCTTCTGTTATTTTCACTTTTCTTCACTTTTGCTAGACCTAGTTGAAGTCTGTTTGTTTCTCCTTTGTGTATCTTAATTGCTCTTTTAATTTTTTTCTGTTTTTCTGTGCCTCCAGTAGGTGAATTCAGTGCTAGGTAGCAGTTTACCAGTTTCCTTCTACTTTGTCCATTCTAGAGTTTATTCTGTCTATTGAGTGTGTTTGTTGGTATCTACGATTTTCATTTCTTACATTTGGAATTGCTTTTTCATATACGCCTATCTGTTTCACTTCTGTCTGTTTTTGTTTTATAACCTTTTTGCTACTCTATAAAAAGACTCCCTCGTCTCTCTGATATCTTCAACATGTTTAAATTTAAAAATCTTTGTCAGACTGTTTCATAAAACTAATATCATCGGGTGTGAATTCATGTTTCTGTTGATTTTTTTTCTTATCAGATTTTTTCCTTTGTTTTGGATTATTGATTTGTTAAGCTTATTTTCGGTGAAATTTTTTTTTTTTTAACCTTTTTTCCCTCAGTGATCACTGCCTCCCTGAATTATTTATTTGTTTTTTAACTGTTTCTACCTGGCCCATTGTGCCTCTAGTTACAAACTAGGTCTGTTCTGGAACAGAAAAAAAACCAAAGTGGGGAGAAGTGTTTATAATATGCAATCATGTACTAAGAGTGAGGTGAGAATGTGTATGTATGTATATTGCTCATATTAAAAGTAGAAGAGTATGGAATGAAATCTAAAAAATGATAGTTACCTCTGGGGAGAGAAGCATAGTGTGGAAGAACACAGGGGTGCAATCCATGCTTTGAGTTTTCCTTTTCTTTAGAGTTGACTTTGGACCCATGTAAACACGTAATTATTAAACAGAAATTTAAAAAGTCCCTAAAAATCATAAGTAAAATGAAACAAATGAATCTTACGTGTATTTCACCTGGTGCACACTGATTATGCCAAGTGACTTTAAAACATGATAACTTGACTGTGTATCACCATTGGAATACACCCTGGGAAGAGAGTGGAGGAAGGATGACAGAAAACGAAACAAATCTTGAAATACTGTAATCATAATTTCAGTGATAATGTGTATGTTGTTATTCCAGTACTGTGTAATATGTGTATTGTGGACTGAATTGAGTTGAGCGATTATGTTGTTATTGTTGAAAACTGAGATTTTTTTTTTTTTTACATTTTATTTTTTTTCCCCTCCCCAAATCCCCCCAGTACATAGTTGCATATTCTTCATTGTGGGTCCTCCTAGTTGTGGCATGTGGGACACTGCCTCAGCGTGGTTTGACGAGCAGTGCCATGTCCGCGCCCAGGATTCGAACCAATGAAACACTGGGCCACCTGCAGTGGAGCGCGCGAACTTAACCACTTGGCCACGGGGCCAGCCCCTGAAAACTTAGATTTTTGGCATTGTTGAAAGCAGATGTAGTTTTAAGGTTAGTGAAATTAAGTAAAAGCCCCACCGTACTAAATTTGAGTAGAAGCATCTGTGTGCACTCATGCAGAAATTTAGCTTATTAAACATAATCTAATTCTGGTTCTGTTGACTAAAAAGGCCTAGAAACAATGACCAACCCAGTCCCGAAAGCAATCCTGGTGCCCACATTGTGGTCTTTAAGCACCTTTTCACAATAAAAGTCGCTAGTGCTCAGAATGGGCATTTTCCAACTCTGAGGCAGGAAATGTATGGGAAAGCTGCATATTAATTACCTATTTCTGTGTAACAGTATTACCACAAGCTTAGGGGCTTAAATCAACATGTGTTTATTATACCACAGTTTCCTTGGGTTAGGAGTCTGGGCACCGCTTAGCTGGGTCCTCTGCTACAGGATCTCACACAGCTGTGTTACGGTGTTGACTGGGCTGGGGGCTCACCTGGGGAAAGATCTGCTTGTAAGTTCACATGGTTGTTGGCAGCATTCAGTTCCTTGAAGGCTCCCCAACGGGAAGCCTCATTTTCTTGCTGGCTGTTGTCTGCAAGGCTGTTCTTAACAACTTGTTGACCCTCTCATTAGCAAAGCCGGTGAGAGAGTGTTCTAGTAACATGGGTTACAGTTTTATGTAACATAATCATGTACATGTGATTATTTGTATCCTGTCATCTTTGCCATATTTTATTGATTAGAAGCAAGTCACAGGTCCCACTCACACTTAATGGGAGCAGACTGCACAAGGCTGAGAACACCAAGAGGCAGGGACTGTGGGGGCCACTCTAGAGTCTGTTTACCACAGCCCAGAACATCTTAGCAGAAAGCAGTAGAGCAACCAAAAACTGTTGAGGGTAGTGTCAAAACAACCTAGGAGCCATCTGGAATAAGATCCCATTGGCCAAAAAGGGGGCAATTTGAAATCAATAACGATAATAACTAATGATTGAAACAAATCAAATATGTTTAATCTATGAGTTTGTAATGATCCTAAAACATTTTTAAAAACCCTGATTAGTTGTTATTAGACCAATTCATCATTTTGACAACTGTTAAAGAAAAATAAGCATTTATCCTATTTTTCTTTCTTTTTCCTGAGATTTGTATCTCTGGGTAATCAAATAGGTCATGAGAGAAGTTTCTTTCTATAGATGTATTCTACCTGATAAAGAGTGATAAACTTAGAATATCACCACCTTGCATCCCCTAAGGAATAATGTTTGGGCAAAGATCACCAATAACTGCTAATATCACAAAGAGAAAGACATACAGATATTAGATACATCCTTTTAGAAGTATGCCATGCTATTTGTGCCTTAGTCTTCCACTCAAGTCATAATCTTGAATCTGACCCAGCTATTAAATTTAACTGCCAATTTATAGGGAATAGAAAAGACAGAAAAACTTGTTAAACGCTATGGGAACGCCATCAACAGAATTCATACTGGGAATCTACAGGACCAACTATCTAGTTTTTCCAACCCAAAATTCTAAGAATTGCAAGAAACTGAATAATAAAGAGGGATGATAAAGAAGATGAGAAATAAGTAAGCAACACAGAATAACTGAAAAAATATTTACAAAGCACTTGGGGAAATGTGAATACTGGCTTGATATTTGATATTAAGGAATTACTGTTAATTTTAGATTTTCTATGAGACTGGATATTTTGTCCTCTTTCCTCTCCAATCTCAGAGCAGAAGCTATATCCCTAGGTAATAGGTTTGCACAGCCCGATTATTTTTCATGCATCTTGTTTCTTTTCCTCTCCCTTCCTCTTTCCCACTCTTCCTCTTTCCCACTCTCTCCTCTCCCCCCCCCCCCACTCCCCGCACCCCGCAAGCTGTGCAGATCCTCTTCCCATCCCCACCCCTTGGTGTCCAGTGGCAAACCTTGTTCCGTTCCATTACTGTTCCCTGTAGAAGCTGCACTTCTGGCCTTTTGCCTACTATAGAGCCAGTATCAGCCATCCTCCCCTTTCTTGCTACACTCCATTTTAGGTATGGATTACTATATTGAATTTTTATTGTTTCTGACTCAGGGAGATGTTTATCTTAGTTTTCAGTTCAGCTGTATCTTTTTGATAATCTTTTATATTTCACCTATCATTTTAAGTGTTCAGAATATAAGCATCCTTATTGGATGTCTTCATCTTCATTTCTACCTATTATAATCTTACTTGTTTTTTGAAGCTTAGCTCACTGTATCCTGAGTGCTCTAGTTTAGTGATCTGTTCCCTTCCTTTGCTCAAGTTGGCCCTCTTGCGGGGTATTATTCAACTCTATAGAACAAATCTGATTTTAGTATCACACTAATTAGTTATGATTACAATCAATTAAAATCCTTAAGCCTTGAAGTGTGGTTCTTGTTCCTGCTAGCTGATCTCACCCTGTGTTTCTTTGGTCTGTTTTGGAGTACAGGTATCCCTTGCTAGTCCAACTCAGACTGAATAATTTTTTTCTTTTTCGAGATAGGACTGGTATCCCTTGCTATCTGAACTCTTGCTTGTTGTCTCAAACTTACAAACCAAATGTACCTATCTTTTGTTTAATGATTTGAATACATTCTTGAAAACTCTGCTGCTAAGTGAAAAGCCATTGCATGAAAACATATTTCCATTAATTTTAATGGGAAGTTATGCTGTGTTCCACTCAACCAACCAGTTTTCACGTATAGGAATATAGTAATCTAGCAATGGAGAGCTTATTTAAGTTTAAACAATTTGAAAGTAAATAAATACACTTTGAACATAAAATGTAATATAAAATGAAGGCATGTTGTACTTGTCAAAGGAGGAAGAGAAAACTTGGTGATGGTTGGTGGGGTGTCATTTAGACAGTCTATTCTTTTTGTACCATTTTCTTCACCAATTTCAACCTTTTGGAGCTCAGGGTTATCTTGCATTCAGTCTGCACTTAAAAGTCAAATTGTTGGGGCTGGCCTGGTGGTGTAGTGGTTAAGTTCACGTGCTCTGCTTCAGTGGCCTGGGGTTCACAGGTTCGGATCTCGGGGGCAGACTTAACATCACTTGTCAAGCCATGTTGTGGCGGCCGCCGGCATACAAAATAGAGGAAGGTTGGCACAGATGTCAGCTCAGGGCTCATCTTCCTCACACACTCACACACGCAAAAGTCAAATTGTGACACAGATAAGCACCTTTAGGGGAATAAAGGCCAAACATAAGTCCTTTAAGCAATGTGAAAATAGAACACAGGCAGAAAGACTGAAGAATTGTAGGACGTGCTAGCTCTGTATCTGTCTTGCTTGGCATATGTACACAAAGCAAAATGTTCGAGGTTCATCCAGATGTATGCAGTACATCAGTGCGTCTCCTGTATTCCATCTGGAAACTATTGTGTTGAAGAAATTGTTGTGTGTCTTTGGCTGAAATTATAATGTTGAAATTTTCATCCTTTATAGAATATTTATTTTGTGTGTGTTTTAGATGAACAATCACCAATACTAAAAAAGGCCATTGTTTGAAAAGTTCTACTTTTCAAGTGCCATTTTGATGAAAACCAGTTAACTGAAGAATTCATTCTGTGAGGTAAGTCAGTAGACTGAGAGCATAGTATCCCTCGTTATCTGAACTAGCTGTTAGGATTCCTGCTTTTCCAGCTAGGGAACCGAAAGAGTTTGGTAGCAAAGGACAAAATAAAAATCTTATTTTATGAAACATTATTTAGTTGGTTTGTCCTTTGGTCTTCTCTTTTGAGATATCCTTGTGTTCAACACATCAATATAAACTGGCAAGCTTGTCTTATCATTATCCAAGTAATTGACTAAAATGTTAGTAAGGTCAGGCAAAGAACGCAGCCTCTGATACATGATTAAGATACTTTCTAAACCATTAATTGGTAACTGGGATATGATCATTTAACCTTTTAAATATTCTCTGATTTCTACTGCTGTTCACTCATGTTCAGTACTTTATCTTGTCTCCAAGGATAGCTTGTCTGCTTTATCAAGTGTTCTCCAAAATCAGACATTCCGTAATATGTCTTACGTTTTGAGTTTTCCTGATTTAGTGAGCCTTTTATAAAAAAAAAAGAGAGGCATTGGAATGACTTGTTTATAGTGAATAACTTTTGATGCTCCTAAATTTTTCAGTTGGTGACGTTGTCTGGATTTACCCACAGTGAATTCACTAATTTTTGTTTGCCTACTTTCTGCTATTTTTAGTATATGACAGCTTTTACTTCTTTTTAAACTTTTCAGGCGTCTTCTAATAGTGAGGAGAACAGAAGCCTTTTATGCTTCTTGAAATGTAGGATCGTGGCAGCTGTGTGCTGTCTGTTGAAGGCAGCATCTGTCTTTGCGTGGCTTTTGAGGTTGTTGTCTAAAGATGCTTTCTAAGCACAGTCTCCAGAGCAGGGTGGCCGTAGGATAGGGGCCTCTACTTGTGGCTGCATTTTATTTTTTTTTCCAGCTCTATTGAGATATAATTGGACATGTAACATTGTGTAAATTTAAGGTGTACAATGTGATGATTGGATTTAGATGTATGTTGCAAAGTGGTGACCACAGTAAGATTAGCTAACACATCCATCACTTTGCATAGTTACTCTTTTTTGTTTTGTGGTGAGAAGTTTTAAGATTTATTGTATTAACAGCTTTCGAGTATATAATACAGTGTTGTTAAGTGTAGTCACCATGCTGTACATCACATCCCCAGAACTTATTCATCTTATAATTGGAAGGTTGTATCTTTGACCCCCTTCACCAATTCCTCCACCTCCCCTCTGCAACCACGGATCTACTCTCGTATCTGTGAGTTTGGTCTTTTTAGATTCCACATATAAATGAGATCATGTGGTATTTGTCTTTGATTTCTTTCACTTGTTGTACTGCCCCAAGGTCCATCCATGTTGTTGCAAATGGCAGGATTGCCTTCATTTTTTTGTGGCTGAATAATATTCCACTGTACATATACATACTGCATTTTCTTTATCCATTTTTCTGTTGACCGACACTTAGATTGTTTCCTTGTTACTTAGATTGTTTCCTTGTCTTGGCCATTGTAAATAATGCTGCAGTGAGCATGGGGGGGGGGTTGTAGATATCTCTTTGAGATAGTGATTTCATTTCCATTGGACGTATATGCAGAAGTGGGATTGCTGGATCACATGGTATTTCTATTTTTAATGTTTTGGGGAACCTCCATACTGTTTTCCACTGTGGCTGCACCAATTTACGTTTCCACCAGTAGTGTACCAGGGTTCTCTTTTCTCCGTATCCTTGTCAACACTTATCTCATCTTTTTGATAATAGCCATTCTGACAGATATAAGGTGATATCTCATTGTGGTTTTGCTTTGCATTTTCCTAATGATAGTGATATTGAGCAGCTTTTCGTATACCTGTTGCCTGTTCTCATGTCTTCTTTGGAACAACGTCCAGCCTGTTTTTTAATCAGATGATTTGTCTTTTTGCTATTGAGTTCCCTATATATTTTGGATATTAACCGCTTATCTGATAATATGGTTTCCAAATATTTTCTCCCATTCCATGGGTTTCCTTTTCATTTTGTTGATTGTTTCTTTTACTTTGCAGAAGCTTTTTAGTTTGCGGTGGACCTACTTGTTTGTTTTTGCTTTTGTTGCTGTGCTTTTGGTGTCATATCCAAAAATCGTTGCCAAGGCCAATGCCAAGGAACTTTTCCCTATGTTTTCTTCTAGGAGTCGTATGGTTCAGGTCTTACATTTAAGTCTTTAATCCATTTTGAGTTAATTTTTGTGAGTGTTGTAAGATAGGGGTCCAGTTTCATTCCTTTGCATGTGAATATCCAGTTTTCCCAGCACCATTTATTGAAGAGACTGTCCTTTTCCCACTGAGTGTTCTTGACTCCTTTGTCAGTTATTAGTTTGACTGTATATGTGTGGGATTATTTCTGGACTCTTGATTCTGTTCCATTGGTTTATGTGTCTATTTTTATGCCACTACCTTTGATTACTAGAGTTTTGTAGTTTAGTTTGAAATCAGGAAATGTGAGGCCTCCAGCTCTGTTCTTCTTTCTCAAGATCACTTTGGCTATTAGGGGTCTTTTGTGGTTCTATACACATTTTAAGATTGTTTTTTGTATTTCTGTAAGAAAATGCCATTGGAATTTTGATAGGGGTTGCATTGAATCTATAGCTGTATACTTTTGGGTAATATGGACATTTTAACAATATTAATTCTTCTGTTCCATGTACATGTGATATCTTTCCATTTGTTTGTGTCTTCATCAATGTCTTACGGTTTTCAGTGTACAGATCTTTCACTTCCTTGGTTATATTTCTTTCTAAGTATTTTATTGTTTTTGATGGTATTACGAGTGGGTTTTCTTGTGGCTCTATTTTAGATTTCTGATAACTGATTACCTTTGAACGTCTCAAGTCGTATTTCTGTTGTCAGGAAGGGAGTCTTTGCAATCACAGATTTTGAAGGTTCACTGTATACAGTGTTTCAGTTATGTTAACTAGATAATTTATAAACCAGCTTTAAGAATGTGGGAATTCAGTTGGTGAGATCCAGAGACTTGATTTTTTTTCTTGGAGATTGCTCTTAGTAAGATAACTTCTCTCCCTGTTTTTTGCTTATGTTGCTTATTGCGAGTGATATCAAAAGAATAGAGTTAGCAGCAGACAAATTTTTTTTTTTGGTTGTTGTGTAGGTTTAAATATTTGTTAAAATACAGAAGTTGTACTTATTTCCAATTCATGGTAATTTCATCTGGACTTTTAAAAATATTTGTTATATGTTCCTTTTGCAGCTTTAAGAAGATTGTAATAGGGCCCGGGCCCTGTGGTCAAGTGATTAGAGTTCTGCATGCTCCACTTCAGCAGCCCAGGTTTGTGGGTTTGGATCCTGGGTGCAGACCTACTCCACTCACCAGCCATGCTGTGGTGGTGTCCCATACACAAAAAAAATTGAGAAAGATTGGCACAGATGTTAGCTCAGGGCTAATCTTCCTCAAGTAAAAAAAGAGGAAGATTGGCAATGGATGTTAGCTCAGGGTGAATCTTCTTCAGCAAAAAAGAAAAAAGAAAAAAGAACATTATAATAAAGTCCATATCATGACAAAAAGTCCATATTTTGTGTTTCAGAGTACTGGTGGACACAAATAGGATTGATGTATACTGTGTTTATGAAGGTTAATTTTGAAAGAGAATCCAAAGGGGGGAACTCTACCTCTATAAAGTTACTTATGTTATGAAGTAAACCTTTTTTCTCCTTCCTAGATTTATGCTGGTTGCCCTTTAGGCAGTTAAAATTTGACAGGGGCATTCGTTGAATGCTGTGTTGGGCTTGCAGAAAGTAGGTGGGAGAGACAGTAGGAGAGTCACTCATTTAGCGTGTTAAACTTTCAGTGGTATAAAGTAAACCTGTATAATAGGTTAATAACAATCTTTAGTGAATGCTTTGTGAAACTATAGTTCTCAAGAATCAATTTCAGGGAAAAGTATAAGATTGTGAATATAAAAGCAAATACTGCTGAATTTCAGTGAACGGGAATATTTCTTAACTTTAAAAGATTCCTTAACTTCACTGTAGGTTAATCAATTTATTAACAGAAGTAGTGTTCCAGAAAAATATGAAAATGAAAATAATATGAGTAGTTTCCTTGCCCTATGTTAGTTCCTTCATTTGTATGTACTTGCAGTTTGAATGTGTGTAAGATTTTGCTGTTTTTTCATAGTTTTGCTGTTTGTGTAGACTTCTTATGTATTTACATTTTTGCGTGTCTCTTTGCTTTCTCTTAAATAGCAGAGGTAGGAATTTGATTGTGGAATGATAATAAAATAAAAATTGATGTGTAGGCTGTGAAGTGAAGAAACTGAAATGTACTGCAGAATAGGCTATGGTCTTGGAAAAAATAAGCAGGCTTTTCCTGGGATTTAATTGGTGTCCTTGATTGTGAGATGCTGGGAAGTTTGCTCCTGGTTTTTATGGCTTTCTCCGTGGAAGCTCTGAACGCTGTGATTGAAGGGCCCGAAAGAGAAAATTCTTGGCTAGCGCTTTTCCCCTGGCTTCCGGAAAAGTCTGTGAGGAACAAGGTCAGCGGTTACCCCTGTTGAAAGAGTCTTGTAGTATTCTCAGTCACATTGCGGCAGGAAGCAGTATTGCCCATGTACGGGAACTGTGTTCAGATTATTAAATTTCAGGTAAAGTGTTTTGTGACAGTTAGTTTTGTTTGTTACACATCATTGACAGACTTTGTTTACAGCTTCTGAAAACTGTTTCCAGTGTTTAGCTGGGTCTGGAATTCTGTGTTCACGGTCATCGTTTCTGTGGAGACTTTATTCCATTAACCTTTGGCTTCTATTGCTGAGTAATATGTAAGTCTAATTTTATTCCTTTATAGGTAATTTTTTTAATGTTGGTGTGTCTGTATAGTCACATAAGTGTGTGGATGCTCACACACAATTTACAGTTTCTTTAATTCTTTCTAATCTCTCAGGTCTTTTATGTGAGTGTTTTTTTCTTTTTTCCGTGTGTGATTTCTTTTATCCTTCTAATAGCTGAATATATATATATACATATATATATATATATTTTTTTTTTTTCTGGTGAGGAAGATTCTCCCTGAGCCAACATCAGTTACCAATCTTCCTCGTTTTTATTCTTTTTTTCCTTGAGGAAGACCAGCCCTGAGCTAACATCTGCTGCCAATCCTCCTCTTTTTGCTGAGGAAGACTGGCCCTGAGCTAACATCCGTGCCCATCTTCCTCTATTTATATGTGGGACACCTGCCACAACATGGCTTGTCAAGCGGTGCCGTGTCCGCACCCAGGATCCGAACCAGCGAAGCCTGGGCTGCCGAAGCAGAATGTGTGTACTTAACCACTGTGCCACGGGGCCGGCCTCTTCACTCATATTTCTAAAAATGAATTCCTCAAATTAGTTTTTAAAAGTCATGATTTAATTTATAAGTTAAAAATGAATTTAAATTATAAAAGCAATATGGTGGGAAGATGTAAACATTGTGAAGGATATAAGGTGCAAAGTTATCAGGAAAGGTACTCAGAAATCCCCATCGAGTTAATGGTTTATGCCACGTCTTTCCAGGAGTTTTTAAAGCATATTCGGGCATGACTGTCATGTAAAACAGAATTTTCTCTCTATACTGTTCTCCAGCTTGCTTTTTATGTATGTTCGGTTCATTTACAATATTTTTGGGTGAACGTCTTCCCATATTCTCTGTGAAGCTTGCCTGCAAGCTTATTTAGTTTTTTCCCTAATGCTAGACATATGTTTTTGTAGTTTTTATAAAGTTACATTGCTAACAGTGAACATGCTTGAGTGTGTCTTTGTATTTGTGTGGTTATATCTGTAGATTAACAGAAAAGGAATTTTCTCTGGAGTATGCACTATTTCTATACTTTAAGGTTTTTCCAAATTTCTGAGGAGATTTCACTAGTTATGATTCGCTAGCTGTAATCAAACTAACACTGTATGAGAATATTACATCATTTCTGGAAATAGGCAAGAATAAATATAACATTTTATCATTTTGGTACTTTCATTGTTGAATGACCTAAGGTGATGCACCTATGAGTTATTTTATTAGCCTGTTATGTTCAACTTTTTTTTTTTTAGAGGTTGGCCCTGAGCTAACATCTGTTGCCAATCTTCTTCTTTTTTTTTCTTCTTCTCCCCAAAGCCCTCCACTACGTAGTTGTATATTTTGGTTGTGAGTCCTTCTGGTTGTGGCATGTGGGACGCTGCCACAGTATAGCTTGATGAGCGATGCCATCTCCCCGTCTGGGATCTGAACTGGTGAAACCCTGGGCCGCCGAAGTGGAGTGTGCGAACTTAGCTACTCGGCCACAGGGCGGCCCCTATTTTATGTTCAACTTTAACATCCTAGCCAAACTTCCCTAAGGGAGGATGGATTTTGAAGTAGGTTTTCTGTTTGCTAGTAAATTTAGTTGATCCCAGATGTCGGTTGTTAAGACTAGTTTGTGGTAGTGGGATTGGACAAGATTGGAGGGGTTAGGGCAGATGTTGGGCCACAGGGAGAGTTACAGGGAGGTTTTGAATCAAAACTAGGAAGAATGTTCAAATATCTTTATGAAAGGGGCTTGTGGGAAGTGCTCATCCCTGGCTTTCAAGCACAGGCTCGCTTACTATTCAGCCAGTCCAGTCTATGCGTGGCTAGTTGCTTGGCTAGCTCTTTGCAACTCAGAAGTCTTGTGAAAATGCAAAGGTAGGTCAGGATTGTAGATTTTAGAGAGAGAAAGTCTTCTATATATGGTATAGCTGTTTTACAGTTACGTTATTGGTGTGAATTTTGTGTTCTAATGTTAACCTTTGAACAGTTTTGATAATTTATGTGCTTTGGAAATGATTTTATGTATTGATTTGAAATACTGAGTGTTTAAAATGTGTTAAGTTTTTGGTATTAAAGCTTTTAATTTGTCTAATTAAATTGTCGTAAGTTAGATTTCTTTACAGAATGAACTCCCCTCCCGCCCGCTTTTTTTTTTTTTTGGTGAGGAAGATGAGTCCTGAGCTAACATCTATGCCAGTCTTCTGTGTTTTGTATGTGGGGTGCTGCCACAGCATTGCTTGATGAGTAGTCTGTAGGTCTGTGCCCCAGATTTGAAACCCATGAACCCTGGGCTGCTGAAGTGGAGCGCACAAACTTAACCACTACGCCACCAGGCTGGCCCCTACAGAATGAACTTTTAACCAGATTATCTCCTGGGGAGGTGTTTTTAAATGAGCAATGTCTTTTCCTGAGAAAATTGGCTGGTTTGGGCTTGATGAGTAAGCAAAAGTCTGAAAGATATTGGTGTAACTTTCAGCAGCTACCAGCTATGCAGATCCTTTTCAGTTTTTTAGAGAAGCTGTTGACACTGATTTATCTATTCTTGTATTAAAGGGAAAAAAGTAAGTTTGGTTAAAAAAATAAAATAGAAGTTTCCTGTGCTGTGATGTGATACCTAGTGGAGAAAGTAAATTTTATTCTTCATCTCTGGCATTAGTTGGATTTGTTGCAGATTGGGGCAGCAGTACTTTGGAACGGGCGTTGCTGCAGTAACTTAGGGGGCGTGTTAATAAGATGTGAGTCACAGCAATAACTCGGGGCTGCAGTTCAGAAGGAGACACTGCACCACAGCTTTGAGATTTCAGTGTAGTCTGTTAAGTTAATTTAGAGAAGCTCTTGGAAGTGGAGTTCTCATATCAGGCAACTCAATGTTTGATTTACTAGATTATTTTATCTTTAGGTTACTTTGAATCTTTTTTCTCTTATTTTAAAAGATAATTTTATAATTGTATTGTGGACTCTTGGGCCATTATACTTTTGGTGTAGTGACTGACTACACAATGGAAATTTAGATGAGTTTATATTTTAATAGCTGTTTCAGGAAATGTTGAATGCTTTGTCTGTTTTTCTCATTGGTGTCTTTTTCTTACTAATTTGTAGAATCAAGTTTTTAAAATTCTTAATTGCACATGTAGTACACTTGTAAACTTTTAAACGTATACAACTGTACGTAGAGTGAGTCTGCTTATTTTCTTGTGTTTTCAAGTACTTTATATATTTTTATGTTTAAAACTTTGTGTCTCTATTTGATTTGAATGATCCAGCCTTCTCTCTACTGATTTGAAATAACTTAAACTAAATTTTTTAATCTGTTTGGATCTATTTTAGATTTTGAGTTCCATTATTGTCTGTTTTCTGTCTTTATCATACTGCAGTAGATAGCTACCCCTCTAATTGTTAAGACTGTCTCCTGTCTCATAGAATTCTGTGAATGTGTACACAGAGAATAAGTGCTTTAGGATTTAGGAGAAGGAGAGCTAGCTGTAGACATGGTACTTAGACTGGGAGAGTAGGACCGCACTGAGGCTCGGGTTAGATTTTTATGCTCTGGTTTTTAGATACTGTGTACTTACCTCCTCAGCTAGATGGTAAATTCATTTAAAGTCAGCAAATCTATTTGTGCAATGCTGCTAAGCATCTTGCCTTCTCCATTCAAATATTTAAATTTAATTGGAGAATCAAAATGAACAGAATTTATAAAGAATAAAAAATAACTATATTAATATAATATAGTTAATATAATTTTATATATATAATTTATATATAATTAATATATTAATTATATTAACTATAATTATAATGTTTTATAGGACCTCCCACACCACATTTTCACCCTTCCTCTGAGGTAACAACGTTGTTTCCCATTTCATTAAGAAAATAATAGCAGTAGGGAGAGAATTTTCACCAACTTCTACCCCATGTCTACCTCCTTGCCTGGGCCTGTTTTCTTTCCTTGTGTTTCTGTGGCTGTTTGTGCTTCCATCTAAGGCTAGTCTTCGTACTTGTACAGCAAATGCTCTTCCCTCCTGCCATTTGAAACATTGCCTGTCACTCTCCCACATCATTAATCTTTCCCTTTCTACTGGGATCATCTTGTCAGCATATTACCATGCTGTCATTTCTCCTATCTTTAAAAACCAAACTGTCAACCTCATACTCCCCTCCAGCTCCTGTGTCATTTCTCTCATCCCTTCCTAGGAAATCTTCTCCAAAGAGTTGTCCATGCCTGCTGGAGTTCCTCTCATTTTTCACTTCATTTCGGGTTTTGGTTACCACCACTCTGCTCCTTTGGTTAAAGTCACCAGTAGTCTGCGTTGCTAAATCCAGCAGTCAATTCCTAGTTTTCCTTGTACTTTGTTTACCAACACCATTTGAGAAAGTTGATCTCTCTCCTTCTTGCTGTACTTTATTCATTTGGCAAGCAGGGCAACATGCGCTTGATTTTCTTTCTATGTCTCCTTTGCAAGTTCCTCTTCATCTTCCTGTTGCTGACTTGTCCAGGGGATCAGTGTTGAGACCTGGGCTCTATTTATATCCATTCCCGTGGTGATTTTATCCAAGCTTATGGCTTTAAACATAATTCGTGTACTGAATACCCCTAAATCTGTGTCTCTAGCCTGCACATCTTCCCTGTCCAAGCCATCTTTTGTTTACCTGCCTACTGGACATCTCCACCTGTCTAAAAACTAGCTCGCGGTCTTCACCCCTATGTCCTTTCCACGTTTCCCCTGTCTCAATGAAGGGCAGCTCGATTGTTTTTGGCTTAGTCTAACAGCTTTGGAGGTGGCTTTGTCTTTGCTTGTTCTCTTACACCCTGGATTCCAATCCTCCGCGAATCATCTTGTTTCTACCTTCATAATGTATCCAGAATTTGACTACTTCTTAACTACCCACCTTTGCTACTAACTTGCTCTAATAGTCTCTTACCTAAATTATTTCAGTTGTGTCTTAACAGTTTTCCCTGCTTTCTCCTTCTCCCTACGTCCTTTTCTACTCAGGAACCCCCCACTGGGTTCCCATATTACTCAGAGTACAAGCACAATGCTTCCAATTGCCTGTCAGAAACTGTGTGATTTGTTTACGGCCCCTGCCCTCCTCAAATGATCTCTTTAACCTCATCTTCTACCATTTTGCGTCTTGTCTTGTTCATTATACTTGAACCACACTGTCCTTATTGTTCTTGCTCAAATATACTGTGTGTTTTCTTGTCTCATACTGTATATCAATTGCTGGCCTATCTTCCCTTTAGTAGAATGTTAGCCCTATCAGGGCAGGGATTGTGGCTTTTTTTTTTTTTTTTACTGCTGTTTATTCAGAAAACCCAAAAAAAAAGTGCTGACATATAAGTGGTGCTAAATAACTATATGAATGAGTGACTTATAGACTATGGTAGAAGACAGTAGTTGAAAAGAGGTATGATTTGAGCTGGACTTTGAAGGATAAGGGAAGATTTGTACAAAGAAGGAGGCAAAGTTTTTTAGATTTGATAGTAGGGAGAAGGTGAAACTGGACTCTTCAGAAAGTGGCCCCTTTGGGTTTCCTGCTTTAGCACCTATAGTAGCTTATTACTGCTGATTTTGTCTACTCAGTTGACAGCTGATCCTCTCTAGCTGGTTGTACTTACATTCTTCAGAATCATAGTGAAAACTCCCAGACATGAACCTATTCCTGTATTCGTGATTTTGGCAAGTGGTTTCATCATTCATGACTCCTCCCAGCTGGAAGCGCAGGAGTTGTGTTAGACACTCCTCCGTCACCCTCACTGTGCTCTAATACTGCCTTGTCCTGTTAGTTCACCCAAGTATCTCTCTGTCTGCATTGACTTAATCCGCTCTCATCATGTCTATTTAGCCTGTTGAAATAGTCGTTTTAATTAGTCTCCTTGCATCTGTGTTAATCTATCCATTGGATTGTAAATTTTGATTAAACTTTGTTAAAGTCCTAATTGATTCATATGTTCCCAGTCACTTTTGATAGTTTCTGTTCTTTGCTCATTTTTCTAATTCCCTCTTGTTTCTTTATGTGTGTATGTTGTAATCTATGTCTATTAGTTTCAGTATCTTAAATCTTTAGGGGTCTAAATCCTTAGTTTGTTTCTGTTGCCTTGCTCATGGTGGCCTATCTCATGTTCTATTGTTTTGGGGGTTGTGGCCTCTTACCTGGATGACGGTTTTTGGAAATCTTGAGGAGCCTGGCTTGAGGGAGCATTCCACCAAAGAGAATATGTATTTACTTCTGCCACATGCACTGTGGGCCCCACCCACTTGGGAACCCTTAAATATTTTGGCTTGGCATTTCTAAGATCATGCAAGTAGTTTGGACTTTAAAGCCATGTAAGAAGACAGCCCCCGCTCCTCCCCCCGGTAAGGCAGAACTGGGACCAAAAGTCAAGACTTTCGGCTTCATTTTAGTGCTTCATTATATTGCTATTCATCAATCTTAAAATTTATTTTTGCTCAGGACATATCTGGAATGTAACATGCATACTTTATTTGATGCTAGCAACAACACAATGCCTAATCTTAAATTTTAGCGAAGAGAGTTCAGAAAATATTGTGGACAATTCTGTGGTGGAATGGAAATGTGATTAAATGATACTTGTCCACCAGTAATAGATTTTTTTGTCACTGTAGAGTCCTTCCCATAAATAAACCATTTTTCTTAAAAAGATGAACTTGTACATTTGAAAAACAACATAGATGTTGTGAGTTTAAAGGAAGGGAAACATGGTATGAACAGTGGCATGTTTGGAATGCAGACCATTTAGCTTCAGTGTGATGAGGTTACAGGTAGATTTTGTTACTTATGAACACTGTTTTTACAAAGAACCTATAGTAAGAGCTTTCAGCTTAGGCTTCACAGCTGCTTGTGAGTGATATTTTAACTAGACTGTGCATCGAATAAAGCTCTTGTAGGCTACTGGGAGCCTGCATAGCTTTTAAAGGTGTATTCAATTAGTTGTCCAGACAGTATTGGTTTATACAGGAACTTTTATGAAATTAAGTGTTCTTGGGTTGAAAACCACCTTTCCCTCAAGTGATTGTTCTTTACATATGTGCCTGTTTACTTGTTTGGTGTATGTCAGTGGAAAAAAGCTGACCTTCAGTTCAGATTTTAGTCTTGAATTTTTGTTATACTTTTCCTAATGCTTCTTTTGAGTCACTCCAATTGACATAAGTTTATCAGTTGAAGAAGAGTTTATAAAATTAGGTTTTTTGGTGTCATTTGTTTAAATATTTTTTTAGTTTGAAGAAAATGATGAAAGAAGCAAGAGTAACTGAAACACAAAGGTAGTAAGAAAATAGAATTCAAAATTCTTACGTTTACTTGAAATTCAATAGTATACTGATCAAACTGCTTCAATTTTCCCCTCCCTGTAATAAGTAGTCAGTTCTTTTTTATTTGTATTTATTTAAACTTTTAAAAGTGTAATATTGTGATTGTGCATTCGGGGTGGTTACTTAAATTTTCTTTTTCCCTAAAGATTGGCACTTGAGCTAATATCTGTTGCCAGTCTTCTTTTTTTTCCTTCTTCTTCGCCCCAAAGTCCCCCCAGTACATAGTTGCATATTCTAGTTGTGAGTGCCTCTGGTTGTGCTGTGTGCCCCCAATCTTTGTTTGTTTTTTTTTTTTTGGAATTTTTTTTTTTTTTTAA
>NC_060286.1:2807955-2877799 GCF_021613505.1 Equus quagga
CCCCAAAGCCCCCCGGTACATAGTTGTGTATTCTTCGTTGTGGGTTCCTCTAGCTGTGGCATGTGGGACGCTGCCTTAGCGTGGTCTGACGAGCAGTGCCATGTCCGCGCCCAGGATTCGAACCGACGAAACACTGGGCCGCCTGCAGCGGAGCGCGCGAACTTAACCACTCGGCCACGGGGCCAGCCCCAATCTTTGTTTTAATGTAGAAGAAATTTAAGAAGTTGAACAATTAGCTATACCTTAAAAATATTTAGGGGCCGGCCCTGTGGCTGAGTGGTTAAGTTCGTGCGCTCCGCTGCAGCAGCCCAGGGTTTCGCCGGTTTGGATCCTGGGCTGGACATGGCACCACTCATCGAGCCATGCTGCGGCTGCGTCCCACAACTAGAAGGACCCACAGCTAAAAATGCACGACTATGTACCGGGGTGCTTTGGGGAGAAAAAGGAAAAATAAAAATATTAAAAAAAATTTATAATCTCATTCTGTAAAAAATGATTCTCATTTATCTGTAGTCTCAGATTATGTCTGTATGTATATCATTGTGTTCAACATAAATAATTTTTAGCTTTTTGTTATATATTTTGCTACCTTACACTGTTTTAATTATTTTAAATGATGTGATGTTTAAATGTATTATGTTTCTGTAAATGTTCCACACTTAGATAATTTTATTGCTTTATCATTATAAATAGTGGGCCTATTGTTACGTATATAGTTTTATCCTTTTTGATTAAGCAGTTTGATTGAAATTGTAAGAATTGCTCTTGATTTTATTTTTATAACATTTAAAATTTCAGGTTTCACGTTATTTGTTAATATAAACAGATTGTCGAGCCTTCTGAGAAGTTTACAGAATTTAACTCAGTGATGTAGTTCAATTTTTGTAAGAACAAATGTAAGTTATAAGAAGACAAGTAAATAGAATCTTAAAAGTATTTATTAACATAATACATAGTCAGATGAAACATAGAACTTATGTATTCTTTCTCCATTCTGTTAACTGTTTTTTTTTTCCCTCCAATTTTGAGTTCTTGAAGGGGTAGGGCAAGGATGAAACTCTCATCTCTTATTCTAGAGCAGGATTTTTAACCTGGGTCCATGCATACCCTTCAGGGAGTCTAGAAACCTCCTGGAATGATAAGTACACCTTAGTGAGTATGTACACTTTTTGTTTGTTTTGAGGATTGGTATCTTTCATCAGTTTCTTGAAGGATTTATGTCCCAGTAAAAGATAAACGCCGCTGGTATGGAATGTAGGTTGAGAATAGTTTGGGCTTAATTTCTTATGATCCCATGGATATCTTACTCCTTGTTCATTTGACAGAGAAATCTCTAGTAGCACCATTGGCCATTAATTACATTCAGATTGGAATCTATTAAAGTTTAAGATGTGATTAGATTAAAAAGGTCGTTAATATTACAAAGGGAATGTGATAATATGGGAGAGATTATTGTTGGTTTTGCTGCCATCTTGAAACCTGAGCCTCTACTTGTCGGCATGTTTTATCAACTCAACAAACATATGTTGAATTGCATCCTGTGGACTTAGAAAATTTTAATGACCTGATTACTATTACCTTCAGCTAAATTGACTTTGTCACCTTCCCCTTCCTTTTATTTTTCCATCCCACTCCGCTTTTTAATATCTCTGCCTGTCTTTGCCCTTCCCCCTGTTTTTCTCTCTGAATTTCATTTCCAGTCCTCTGTTGCCTGCTTCTTTTTTCTCCTTATATTACTCTTAGGCTCATGGTATAATTTGAAGCTATAGTATATTAATTGATATTGTATTACTTACTCATTTTGCCTTTTTTTGAGGAAGATTGGCCCTGAGCTAACCTCTGCCCACCTTCCTCTATTTTATATGTGGGACGCCTGCCGCGGCATGGCTTGATGAGGAGTGCATAGGTGTATGCCTGGGATCTGAACCCGTGAACCCCGGGCTGCCAAAGCGGAGCACGTGAATTTAACCGCTGTGCTACTGGGCTGGCCCCTATTTTGCCTTTTTTTAAAATAAGCAAGGAATTGAACATTTTATGAGTTTCTCTTAAACTAACAAAAAGAATTTAAAATATTAAGGCAAATGAAACTCAACCTGTGATTTTGGCACAACTTTAATTTATACCTTCATCTTAATAACCTATTGTGCATAAAATGTTTTGAAGAATGTTTGATCACACAAGTAAAATTATGATTTTAACTATTTAGCAGTATTGAATTTAACAAAAAGTCTTAGTATTTATAGTTTTAATAGCAATATTTTATTGAGTTATTTGTTAATTTAACCCATTCTGATGTTAGATATGTTGTCTCTTTCAGTTTTTCATATTATATGTAATGTTGCTCTGAATATCTTTGTATGTACTTTTCCTTGCAGATTTCTTGGGCTAAAAATCAGGATTATTGGGTTAAAGGAATGCAAACGTTTTCTTGACTTTAAATTTGTCTTGGTCTTCTGGTTAGGCTCCCCTAGATGCAGAAAGAGTGCTCAAGTGAAGGGGAATTGAATGGTGAGAAGGGGATCTCATGAAAATCCAAAGATGGGAATCGTGATTTCTCCAGGCTTATGTGGGACATGTAAATTTTGATTACATTTTTATTTGTAAAAGTCCTAATTGTGGGACCTGGGAAAGGAACTAGAAAACCATCAGGACGTTTGAGGGCCAAGGCTGCGTGTGGCTGCAGCTTGCTGTCCAGCAAGCCCTCTCTGACTTTGAGTTGACCTTTTTCAGGGTCTATGGCTGCTGCTAAGTGCCTTAGCCTCTTTTCTTCCCCAAAGCAAAAATCCGAAGAGTTCTAACTCATTGTTTTGTCCTATTGTCTCTCCCAGCTCCCCAGAAGTTGAGCAGGCTATGTAGCCTGTGGATGGTAATGTTAAAACAAACAAAAACCAAAAGTAACACTTGGTCTCTCCTCTTTAAAAGCATTCCTGACTGACCAGTAAAATACAGTAAAATATGTCTCATTAATTAAAAACCTGGATAGTTCATGAATTATCAAGGAAGTACAAAGTTTCTTTTAGTGTTTGTTAACATCTTTTCCCCTTCAACTTATTAAAACCTTGTCTTAGTAAGTCCAGGGTTAGGTTAATACCATTTTAAAAATTGCTTATGGAAGTGCGAACTGTTAACAAGTGCTGTTTCAATCAGAAAGGTTAATAGTGGTGCACAATAAACAACTTTGTTCTCAGGTCCCATTTCTTGCTATTTTCAGACTTAGGTTATTGCTGGTATAACTTGAGTAAAGTATGTTCCATATTTTTAAATGACATATAAATGGAAAGACAAAGTTAAATTTAATAAGCTTAAGTTTATTATGTTACCAATATAAGATCCCTAAATTTGTCTATCTTGGCAATTAACACAGACAGCTGTGAATAGCTATATTTTGTTTTGGAAAATTCATGAGTCCTTAAAATGGTTCCGGTGAAGTCTTATATTCAGTAAGTCAGATTTATCTAACTTTAAAGCAGATGTTTTCTAAGTTCTAAAATAATTCTCAGAATAATGATTCCTCTGTTTAGGTGGAATTTGGTTTCTTTATCTAATCCCTACCTGTTTTAATTTAAGACTTCAATATTTTAAAAACTAAAAATTCTCAGATTTATTCGTAAAGTGCAAAAGTTGACTTAACTTTGATTAGCTTTATCTTAAGCATGTCCTGGAGTTTGATTTCATCTGTGTTACACACTTTGCCTTTTTCCACAACAAATTTGAGAGGAGTTATAAGAATACAAGCCACGTTTATGTGGCTTATGCATGTTTATAGGAATATTGATATTTCGAAGCTAAACATAAGAATCATTCTTATTGTGAAGTTTAATTTTAGCTGAGACTGCCCTTCAGATGAGGGCTACAGTGTCTGTGTTCAAGGCAGATCTGGGTAGTCAGGTCACACCTTTAATTTCTGTAGCTCTTGGGTTAATCTAAAAGTAAGGCTGATAACCTGTTGCTAAAGCAAAGCCTCTTGTAGTGTTTGGGAAGGAGGGTGATGGCCAACTTTGTTTTTGCAGTATTACTTGTTTGCAGTAAGGGATACCTTGAAAAAAATTAAGAGAAGCATCTAATTTGTAGTTTATTTTAATGCGAAATGATGCATCCTAACATTTTGATTTTGACTTTATTGTCATTTCATATCCTTAATGTGTCTACCAGATCATGAGGCTGTTAGTCGCTGGAATAGAGGTGCTAGAAGTTTGTGAGTCTAAATCTTTAAATGAGGGAATGAACTGCCTCTATTTTCTCTGCCATTAAGAGTGAGGTACTTTTAATGAATATCCAGTGTGTTGGTAATAGTTAATGCCTCTTTATTTCCACATAGAGTAGCATTCATCAACATTGTACGGTAGTAGGAAAAAAGCTATATACTAATAAAGTGTCAAAAGTGGATATTTGGGGAAAAAAGTAATGCATGTCTAAGTTTTTTTCCTCTTAGGATCTTTTCACATGATTTAAAAATAGAAGGCTGTGTTACACTGTTTCCAGTTAACCACATATTTTTTTGTAGTATATTTGAATTGTAGATGGCAAAGTAATCAGATATGTGATTTAAACAACTAACCTGCCTAGATTTATAGATCAGGTTAGATCTGGAATACCACTTGAAAGAGCAGAGGTTTTGTGTGTTTAATTTTTATAAGACTGACTCACTTTTTTTTTTCTTGCGCATTTATGTTTTATAGGATCACATTAACAAAAAGCACCATGGAGTTTTATGAGTCAACGTATTTTATTGTCCTTATTCCTTCAGTAGTTATTACAGTAATTTTCCTCTTCTTCTGGCTTTTCATGAAAGAAACATTATACGATGAAGTTCTTGCAAAACAGAAAAGAGAACAAAAGCTTATTCCTACCAAAACAGATAAAAAGAAGGCAGAAAAGAAAAAGAGTAAAAAGAAAGAAATCCAGAATGGGAACCTCCATGAATCCGATTCTGAGAGTGTACCCCGGGACTTCAAATTACCTGATGCCTTGGCTGTAGAAGATGAGCAAGTTGTACCTGTTCCGCTGAATGTGGTGGAAACTTCAAGTAGTGTTAGAGAAAGAAAAAAGAAGGAAAAGAAACACAAGCCTGTCCTAGAAGAGCCGGTCACCAAAGAAAGTGATGTATCAAAGATTCCAGGCAAAAAAGTCGAAGCTGTCCCAGTTACTAAACAGCCCACCCCGCCCTCTGACGCGGCTGCCTCGAGGAAGAAACCCGCGCAGAGGAAGCCTAAGAACGGAAGCGGTATTGTAGTCTATTCAGCTTTGTCGCGTGTTTGTTTGCTTTAAAAACTTTAGAGCTTGACATTCAGATAGGTGTGTACACACAATGTTAAGTACTGAGTCTGAAACTGAGATTTTATCCTTTTCACTGTGTGTTTGCATTCATTAACATTTCTTGCTGATAGAAATATAGTATTGAACACAAAACAGCGTTTAAAACTGAGCTTCATGTTACAAATATGGAAAAGACCTTTAATAGAAATGTATAAAATCGAACTATTTGACTAAAACCACTAAGCAGTTAGAAACTTTTACACTTACTTCAGCCAATACTTTCTAGTGAGTGTGGTAGAAATTAAAGATGAAAAGATAGATCAGATACAGTTTTTCACCTTGATTGATTCATTTTACAAGCAGTTACTGTACATGTGTTTTATTCTAGTCATTATATTAGATACTAAGACTACAGATATGAATAGTGTGTTTTCAAGGTAGTCACATACTAGCTGTAGACACAAACATAAAATAGATTATTATTATATAAAAATTTAGTGTAATGATCATTTAGTATAATGATCTAGGTATGTCTAAACCAGTATGGGAGTTCTAAGATGGGCCTCTTAGAGCGTGTAATGCCTGAAATTAATCTTAAAGGATGAATAAGTACTAGCTAGTTTTTGTGGGTGTCTGGGGAGGGATGGGTTAGGGTATTCCAAAGAGAGAGGTTAATAGGCGCAATGCAAAGGACGTGAGAAATGGCTTGGTGATGTGTGAAACTGCAAACGGTTTACTCTGTATAAAAGGACTCGTGTGTACCGTTAAGTTGTTTGTGTATCTTACCTTGTGGAGTGTTAAATTAGACATATTGGATTTTAAATATTTGCTTGCCAGCTATGAGCAAGCCATGGTACTAGAGAAATAAAAGTAAGCATGTTTCAGTAGGGGAGAAGGACGTCAGCCAGTAATATAATACGACTTACGTAAGAAATGTACAAGGTATAGAAAGAAGTACAGAGACCAAAACAGCTGCTACTCTGAGGCCTATGGGTGAAAAGCTTTACAGAGGAGGCAGTGCCTGAGCTGGGTCTTCCAGAACGAATCACTTCACCAGGCAAGTAGTGGGGTCTCATTCACATTAGCAGAATATCGTATGTGAAGGTGCAAAGGTATATGGGTGCACTGCATTGTTGGACAATGAAATGAGAGGTAGGAGTAGTAGGAAACGGAGCTGAGAAGACACAGAGGCTGGATTGTGATGGTTTTGTATACAGCACTAAGGAGCTGGGATTTCCCTATAGTTGAGCCGTTGTTGAAGATTTTCAGGCAGGTTAGCTTCCAAGGTCAGATTTATGTTTTAGAAAGCTGTCTTTGGCAGAACTTGGGAGGACGGGTTTCATGGTGTAGTATTTGATGTAGGCAGGCTAGTTAAGAGGTTATTATTTTCCAAAGTTAAGTTGGAGGCCTGAACTATGGTAGTGACGGAAGAAATAGAAAGTAGATTAGAGAGGTCTATTAAGTGAAAAATGACATGACTAACCTTCTGGGATAGGGTATGGCAGATAAAGGAGAAGGCAGGATCACAGCTGATTGGCCAAGTTCTGAGTTAGATCAGGGTTGGCAAATGGCAGCCTGTGAGCCAGATGTGGCCTGCTTTCTGTTTTCTCTGGCCCATGAGCCAAGAATGGTTTTTACATTTTATGGTTTGTAAAATTAAAAGAAGAATCGGATTTTGTTAAATGTGGAAGTTACATGAAATTCAGACCTCTGTGTCCATAAATAAAGTTTTTTGAGTGCAGCTATACTCATTTGTTAACATACATCTGTGGCTGGCTTTCGCACTGCAAGAGCAGATGAATAGTTATGACAGTCTGTTAAAGCCTAAAGTATTTACTGTTTGGCCCTTTACAGAAAAAGTGCGAACCCCTGGTTGGTGGGTCATTGGTAGCATTAAGAAAGGGACTACTGGAGAGAGTGTGGACGTGTATGTCAGGAATGCTTTCCGTCTGTGTTTCGAGTGCCTGTGGGGGCCATTTACATAGGAAGCAATTCAGGAGGCAGTGGGATATGTAAGTACACAGGCGTAAGGCTAGAATGTAGATTCAGAAGCCTTAAGCATGAATGGTAGTGGAAGTCGTGGGTGTAGACAGGATCATCCACGGAAAGCATTTAAATTGAAGACACAACTCTGAGGAACACAAGCGTATTAGGTGTGCAGTAGGAGCAGCTCACAAAGGAGGCTGCACTCCAAGGGTAAGAAAAGAGTTATCATGGGAGCTGATAGGAGAGAATTTTAAATTTTATTTATTTTATTGAGGCAAAATATACATAACAAACTTTACCATTTTAACCATTTCTGAGTGTATTAAGTACATTCATATTCTTGTGCAGTCATCACCACCAGCCATCTCAAGAACTTTTTCATCTTTCCCGACCGAAACTGTGTACCCATGGAACACTCTTAAACACCCATTCCTCCTTCCCCCCAGCCCCTGGCAACCAGCATTCCACTTTCTGTCACTATGAATTCCACTACTCTAGGTACCTCATATAAGTATTTGTCCTTTTGTGACTGGTTTATTTTACTTAACATAAAGGAGAGGAGAGAATTTTAAGGAGATAGAGACCAATAGTGTGAAACACTAACTAGAAGTCAAATAAAGATTAAAGGGTATTATTGGTAGAGTACGCATTTGGGACACTAGGGACCTGAGTAAATCCTTTCATGCATATAATGGAGGAGATAAAAATCAGATTGCAGTTAGTTGAGAAATGATTGATAGAAAAGGAACTACAGACTGTTCTTTTGTCAATATAAGAAGGAAATGGGTGTGGGAGGCTAGGAATTACAGTGGTGGGAAGGGTGTTTTTTAAGATGATAGAGATTTGATCATGCCTACAGGCTGAGTAAGGGCTAGGAGTGCCTGAGAAGTGGGATATAAGAGAAGGAATAAGGACTAGAAGTCTTGATGAAGTTACAGAGCAGGTATAGCAGAGTAAGAAACCTAGAATGATAAGTTATTAGTGAGAGAGTTTATATCAGAGTTTAAAATTTGGGTGGTAAAGCATTCTGGAATTATTCATTAATAATAATTGAATCTTTTCTGGTGTGTTCGTTGTTTGCTATGGTGATTTTTTATTTTTAATGAAGATGATCAGGATAAAAAGGTGGAACCTCTTATGGCACCTTCAAAAAAGCAAGAATCACTACCCCTCCATCAAGAGACTAAACAGGAAAGTGCATCTGGAAAGAAGAAAGTTTCGTCAAAGAAGCAAAAGACAGAAAACGGTAAACTGTGTAGCTGTGTATTCTATAAGTACTCATTGGAGAGAAGTACACTAGGACAAGGACTCGAGAGCCCGCGTGTGCTCTGTAATTCCCAGCCTGAGGTGCACTTGGCCAGCGGGAACGCTGACACCAGTCCAGGGTTCTCTTGGACCCTGTGGCTTTGTGGTGCTTTGACAGATGGGCAGGGTATGAGTTTGTCACAAGGAGGTTTATCGAAATTGAAAAAGGACAAAGCATTTATAAGTGTTCTTTACTGAGTTTTGGAAATAGTGTAAATAGCATACAATCTCTATAGAAGAAAAATATTTCTGAAATATTTGTACTTTTTAAGTATAAATTAAGTACAAATTAAGTACCAATCTTTTTATGCTTGAGGACATTATTATCCTTGTGTTCTATCATTATCCTGCATTCCCAGTTACTTCCTAAACATAATTGCCTGTATATTTGGAAGCATCCAATTAAAAGTGATGGAGCAATTTTTATATGTTCATAATTGTCCAGGGAAGACTTAGCTATGAAAACTATGTAGATTCAGCAGTGATTTTCAAGTAATCCTGGGTTGTGGTATCAACTAGTGCTGGAAAATAGTAAAATTGGAAAGGGAAAAGATGAAATTTTATTATTTGCAATAAAATTATGACATATCAAGCAATCAGGTATATAAAAATATTACCCAAAAATATTTGATAAGATTAAATGTTGTAAATTTTAATTAAAAGAACTATACTGAAAAGGTTTTTACAGAAGGTGGGATTATAGAGAGATTTCCAGGTGGGTGTAGAAGTTTGTATCTCTAACCAAGAGACATGAGACTTTAATGTTCAAACTCTTAGAGTTTTTCTCGTTAGAATTAGGAATAACATAAGGAGGCTTCCTTTTTTAAATTTTTTTTGTGAGGAAGACTGGCCCTGAACAAACATCTCTTGCCTGTCTTCCTCTTTTTGCTTGCTTGAGGATGATGGTCATTGAGCTAACGTCTGTGCCAATCTTCCTCTATTTTATGTGGGATGCCTCCAGGTGTGGCTTGACGAGCAATGCTAGGTCTGCACCTGGGATCCGAACCTGTGAACCTCGGGGCGCTGAAGCGGAATATGTGAACTTGACCACTACCCCACTGGGCTGGCCCCAAGGAGGCTTCCTTACTCCACTTTTAATGTTGTTCTGGAGGTTTTAACCAGTGTGGTAAGATGTGCCATGGAGATGAGAGGCATATCTATTAGAAATGAGAAGATATTTGCAAGGAACAATGACTGATTTTTGTACCTAGCAAGTGAAAAGAACTCAATTAAAAATTATCAATTGTTGGGGCCAGCCTGGTGGCCCAGTGGTTAAGTTCGCACGCTCTGCATTGGTAGCCTGGGGTTTGCCGGTTCAGATCCCAGGTGTGGGCCTATGCACCACTTTTCAAGCTATGCTGTGGGAGGCGTCCCACATATAAAATAGGGGAAGATGGGCAGGGATGTTAGCTCAGGGCCAGTCTTTCTCAGCAAAAAGAGGACGATTGGCAGTGGATGTTAGCTCAGGGCTAATTTTCCTCAAAGAAAAAAATAAATTATCAATTACAGTAAGAATTCAGCAGCATACTAACATAAATAAAAATTAATAGTTTTCCTTGAGCACTAATTAAATGTGAATGGATTCTTAGTTAAAACAGGAGAAAAATGAGAACTAACTAAAATATAAAGGATATATAATAAGAAATTTTCCACTACTGTTAGAAGATAGATGCTACACACTTTTAGATGACTTAAATGATTTAGTATAAAATAATACTGAACTGGTACTGCTTACTTAGAAGAGTGTTTTGATTTGTTAAATGATAAAACAGGAGTTTAAAGCCAAGTTGAGCTAGTATTAGAGATTTGAAAATAACTGCATTTGTCATTAAAGTATGCGTTGCATACATGTTATTTAATTACTCTGTTGTAAAAAAAACCCTAATTAAAATTTTGTTTAACTTAACTTGCAGTCTTGGTAGACGAACCCCTTCTTCAAGCAACTCCTTACATTCCTTTGATGGATAATGCTGCCTCAAATCCTGTGGTGGATAAGAGAGAGGTTATTGATCTGGTTAAACCTGACCAAGTAGAAGGAATCCAGAAAACAGGGGCTAAAAAATTGAAGACTGAAACAGACAAAGGTAATGTGCAGAATGCCTGTTATATGGAAGAAACACATTTTTGAGTTCTGATGTAGTCAAGTACATTTTCTCATAGAAACAATGAATTGCAAAAAACTAGGAGAATCCTTGTAGTGAAAGATTTGTTGGTAGTTTTCTAGTCCAACCTCCTCAGTTTTGTATAGCTGGACACTGGAATTTGACTTGCCCAGGTCTCACAGCTGTTTGATGTCCGCTGATCTTTTCCCTTCTACTGTTATCTCCTACGACATTCTATGTTAATTCATGACTGCCTTTTATTATTATTTTTTAATAGACTTTTATTTTTTTTAAGAGCACTTTTAGGTTTATGGGAAAATTAAGTGGAAAGTACAGCGAGTTCCTGTATACCCCCTGTCCCCACTATTTAAACTCATAATGTAGCTGAAGTGTTAAAAGCCCTGGGCCCCTGTGGGTCCCCTGGGCGACAGTTGCTTTTAAGAAGAGGAAGTTGGTGCTGACGTAAGGGCCCCAGGGCAGCTGAGGGGTGAGTCAGGAAGGGTTGATGCATGGATTTTTTAGATGTCAGAAGCACTGGTAGGTATTTAATCTTTGTAAAATCAGCTTTCCTTCTGTAATTATCTTTGAGCTTATTTTCTCATCTGTAAAATTTGCTTTATATGTCACGAGTATTAAGGTTAAATGAGAATGTTTATGAACATCTCTAGGATAGATACTAGCATATACTGGACATTTGAGTGATTTTTTTTTTTTTAATGAGGGCATACTGGCACTTTAGTATTCTGCAGCTGGAGCAAATTTCGGTTAATGTAATTATTCCTTATTAAAGGTGATAAACACTGTTTTCTCTCTTGACTGGTGCATTTATTATTGTTTGACTTGAAAAGTAAATCTATTTTTTCTTGGTTATTGACTTTCTGGGTCAAAAATTCTTGATGCTTACCTTTGCTGAAGTTATTACTTGTGTCTTTTAAATGCCAACTTTTTTTTCTTTTTAAAGAAAATGCTGAAGTGAAATTTAAAGATTTTCTTCTGTCCTTGAAGACTATGATGTTTTCTGAAAATGAGGCCCTTTGTGTTGTAGACCTGCTAAAGGAGAAGTCTGGTGTGATACAGGATGCTTTAAAGAAGGTGAGCATCTTTTGATTATGGGCATGTTTGGGAGCAGGGATTAGAAGTTCACCAAGCCAGACTTCTGCTAGAGCCAGAAATTATCATCTCCTCCCATTCTTCACACCGCAAAGCACACAGCCACATTAAAAGTTCTGGAATGCCTTCAGAAGTTATTTCATATATCCATACTAATCAGTATACTTATTTAGTTTAGTCAGGTGTCTGAGTCATCTGAGGTTTTGACAAAAGTGAATTACGTATAAGTAAGATGATTTATATGATGTTAAAGTCATTTGGCACTTGGCTAAGTTGTCCCTTGCTGTGCTCTGCTTGCAAGTGTCGAAGGCAAGGTCAGGTCACTTCTGGATAGCATATATGGAATGTTTTTGGCCCTGGAGATAGCACCATTTGAAGAATCTGGGAATGTTTGTTGTTGTTGAGTGTGTGTGTGCATGCATGTGTGTAATATTACCCTTCTAAAAGAAATAATTTGGGTGGTAGAATCACTGCTATGACTGACTAAAATTTGTAAAAAACAAAAACAATCCATAGAGTTAATATTTAATTTCTCTTGAGTCATGTTCACTATATTGTCGTGTGTACTGTGTCATACTGGGAAAGGCGACAAGTTTTCAAATGTTACTTGTGTAAGATAAGATGATGTGGTGTCTAGTATTCGATATTAGATGGTGGACTTAACTCTTCTGATTCCAAACACTCACACACACCCACCCATGTAACCACCTAACTGCTTATCTGCTTCAAAGCCTCCAGTGGCTTCTGTTTTTCTTAAAGACCACCCTACTCCAAGCCATCACCTCCCACCTCGTTACCTTTGGTAGTCTCCTCGTCATTGTTTCCACTTTGCTTCTTAGCCCTCTAATTTATTTTTTCCATACAAGTGTAAGGTGACCTTTAAAGAGATAAATCAGGTTATATTACTCACTGCTTTAAGAACCCTTTGGTGTGTTTCTCATTGCATTTAGAACATAATTAAATTTCTTATGTCATAGCATTTATCTTAGCATTATAAGTCTGTTCATACTTCCAGGTATCTATTGACAACCTCGCTTACACATCTGTGGCATTGTACAATGTAGTATGCTTATGGGACAGTCTCCATGTGGTGCCACTAATGGCCCAGAGTAAACAGGGTGTTTGAGGATAATCAGAGTGAGTGTGATAACTCTGTGTGACTTTGGATACAAAGATTGTTCTGTTACAAGGAAGTTTAGTGAAATTTTTGCTTGAAGAATTTATCCTTTGACTTACTTCATTTTAATTGGGTAAGTATATTATAAACGGATTTTAGTTATTTGTGGGGATTGGGAAAAACTCCTAGCAGGGAAAAGCCTCCAGCTGAAGTTACTGTGTGACTACCTAACTGTTTGAAATTACTGCTTGTTAAAATTAAAAATAATTGCTTTAAGTATTTCTCTTGTGACTAAGGAAGGTGGTGGCGGCTTATGGGAGCGACAGTAGTCATTTTATGGTTCAAGACAGCTCGGACCTGCAGAGACTGGCCGGTAAATCAGGCTCCCCCCATAGCTATTTCTGGCAGGCCAAGGAGGAAGTTGGGGATTGTTAAAGATAGTGGTTTGAAATTGAGTAAGTATTTTGAAACTTACATTTTCCCCTCTTCCTTGGAACCTTTTGGCTTCTGATTAAATCTCCTTGGGGCTGGCCTGGTGGCATGGTGGTTAAGTTTGTGTGCTCTGCTGTGGCAGCCTGGGTTCGTGGATTCAGATTCTGGGCGTGGACCTACACACTGGTCATCAAGCCAGGCTCTGGTGGCATCCCACGTACAAAATAGAGGAAGACTGACACAGGTTATTAGCTCAGCGATAGTCTTCCTCAAGCAACAGAGAAAGATTGGCAACAGATGTTAGCTCAGGGGCAGTCTTCCTCACCAAAAACAAAACAACAAAACAAAAAAACTTCTTTTGGTTTTCTCAACAAGTGGCTCTGTTGTCACCTGCAGGGACTCAGTGCCCTTGTAGGTCCTCTGTATCTGGGAGAGACTAGGTAAGTTTAATTTCTCCCTTTTCCTGTTACAGAAACTGAGTCTTTGTCAGACCTTTTAATAGATTTCGAGGTCCCAGATGTGAATGATTCACCACACCAGAGAAAGGGGAAAAATAAATGCAGGAGCCACCAGCACAGGCACAGAATAGAGATAGAAGAGTAGAGGACTTGCTGACCAGTTAGCTGTGGTGGCCGAGCAAGAGTCTAGAAGGAAGGCTTGGTTTTGCTTTTGAGTAACTGGGCAGATTGTAGTCCCAGTGGTGTTTGTGAACATTTTGTAGAGGAAGAGAGAGTAGAGCATTGTGAAAAATCTGAGAAGGTTGTTTGAGGGATCCTTTGGATGATTTAAGTGGGTATCATCCTTTCACAGTTGAATATATATTTCTCTGGAGTTGAAAAAAGATTGTGATGAGAGTGACGTAGGAGAGTAATCCACTATCACTGATACGCACGGTGGACGTATGTTAGACCAGAGAGGATGTGGGGAGTGGTAACAGTTCAAGAATGAACCCTGAGGGGCCGGCCTGGTGGCACAGCGATTAAGTTCACATGCATCTTCTGCCTCGGCGGCCCGGGGTTTGCGGGTTCAGATCCCCAGTGCGGATGGACATGGCACCGCTTGGCACGCCATGCTGTGCTAGGCGTCCCACATATAAAGTGGAGGAAGATGGGCATGGATGTTAGCTCAGGGACAGTCTTCCTCAGCAAAAAAGAGTATTGGCAGCAGATGTTAGCTCAGGGCTAATCTTCCTCAAAAAAAAAAAACCCACCAAGAATGAACCCTGAGAAACACCAACATATAAAGGGCGAAGAAAGCCACCATAAAGCATACTGAAAGAGGAGCAGAAGGAGGTGAAACACCAGGAGACAGTGGAATCATAGAGGCTTCGGGAGGGTAGAGAGTTCAGGGGTGGGGAGAAAAGTCAATAGTGACATGCTTTAGAGAGATAAAGAGGGATCAGGGTTGAAAAACTGGATTTGATATCATTAGTGAAAGCAGTTTCCTTGGAATACTGGACTGTCAATAAGTGACAAATGAGTAGGAGAGGTGCCAGTGAGCGTCTACTTTGAGTAAGCTTCGATAGGAAGGGCAAAATGGAGTAAAAGCTGGAGGGGTTGCAGAGCTGGAGGGGAGATGCTGTGTTGTGTGTGTGCACACATCCCTTTGTGTTTAAGCTACAAGACACCGCTGTTTTTTAGAGGGCAGGTTAAGATCCTGGATTCTAGAGTCAGATTTCCTGAATTCAGATCTGGGCTCTGCCACTTTGAGCTTTGTGGCTTTAGGTAAGTTGTTTAACCTTAATGCCTCAGATTCCCCATCGCTAACAAGGAAATGATAATCAGGTTTTGAGAATTAAATGAGATAATACATAGTAGGTGTTTAGAGTTCCTAGCATATGGTAATTGCTCAAAAATATTAACTGTTAATCTGATTATTAGTAAGAAAATGTTTACGATTTAATTGTTTTGGTTGATTATTAGTTTCTTAGTGTTGTTCTATAAATGTACTTGCCTCCATTATGTGATTTTTCAACTTTTCATTATTAGCTATTTTAGTCCTATGCTATACAACAGGAGGAAGTCTGCCTACTTAAATCTTTTCCTACCTTCTCTCTTCCTTCCCTCTCAACTTTTGTTAATTGTAACATTTGTTTTTCATATTCTTATGATATTTAGTGTTTGTCTTGTGACTATAATTTTGTTTAGTCATAATTCTACAGTTTAATGGTGGGTTCAAAGCTTGATACCCGTTCTTTTGCTAGCTTCTGTATTCATCTCTTTGTTGGCTGAAGTTGTTTTTCTTGGTATTTTTTTGAGAAGGGCTCGTGGAAATCTTATTTCCCAAATACTGGCAAGTTAAAATGCTTCTTAGTTGTCTTTGTGCTTGAATGGTAATTTGGTAGGGTATTACTGTTCTCTACATTCATATTGCTGGATAGAGGTCCAAGACCAGCCTGAATTTTGCACGCTTTTTGTGTATTTTTGTCAAACTACACGCTCACAATAAAACCATCCTTTGGGCAGTCAACCAAGTGATTATTATTTATTGGACTGTCCCAGTGTGCACCCTTCTGTGTAGCCGTCAGAGAATGCAGCCTCTTTGAAGTTCAGCAGTGGTTTTACTGTAATATGGCTTGGGCATTGACTCCTCTATCCATATACTTTTGGATAAAGCATGTATTTTGAATCATGAGATTCAGTGTCCCTTAAAATAATTGAAACCATGGGTATCAGTTAAGCATATGTTGGATGCCTGTTGTCTTTATCTCTCATATTTTAGTTCTAAAAAAAATAAAGCTTTTGGTTTATTTCCACTTCTTTTTATTTGCTTCTCTCCACCCTGGACTCTGTGTCTCTACTGTATTTTCAGCAGCATATCTTTTTCTGCTTGCTGCTTCTAATTGGATTGTCTTTCTGAGATGGTCTTACTTTTACTTCTACTTCAGGTTTTGCCAGCTCATATCTCGTCTCATCCTGTGTGTCTTTTCTCTGAGCTCTTTTGTGTGAGCTCTGTTCTTTGCTCCTGTTTTTCTGGAAATGAGTGCTATATTAGATTTTTAAAAATCATAGTGATATTTTTTATCATGATTTTTGTCTGCTCTTCGACAGTCTTTTTCTGGTGATTTTTCTTCACTTACCGTTTGTTTTTTCTTATTATTTTCCTTCTTGCTTATATCTTACATAGACCCTGTTTTATTTTTTTTTGGTCAGTACTCCTCTTTGAGTGAGGGGTGTTCCTCTTGGATCATCTCTGTGCCTGGAGATTGATAATGAAGGGCCAGGGCTAACTGGTGTTCTCTGTGGGCTGTGTGCAAATAAGTTCTTTCAGCTTTTCTTTTTTCCCAGATAAAGACGTGTCTATAGAGAGTCTCACTGTAGAGAATCTCTCTTGACCCTGCCTCACTAGCTGCTCTCTTTGAGTAAAGTTTGTATGACTTCTTCTTAATTCCTCCTCGTCCTGCTTCTCGAGACCTCCTTCAGGAAAATTCTTACCTTCTATCTTTGCTTGTTCCTGATGTCAAGTGGAGAATTGTTGATTTTGCCTTTCCGGATATGCCTGTTAACATCAGAGGACACTGCGCCCGTGGACCGTCTGTGATCTTGGGTATATGCTGACAGGGCTGTCGCGCACCTGTGTTTGCTCTCCACTGCTGTTGGCAGTCTTTCCTCATATCATGCTTTCACATTACAGATGAGTGTTTCATTTTGGTGCAGTTCGCATTTTCACTTCATACTCCTCTTTTGGTCTTTTAGGAAGAGAAGGAGAGAATGCTGTCTTGACTCTGGAAGTCCTATGAGTCATTTAAGAATCTGTTTCTTGATTGATATGTGTCCTATCATATGCATCAGAATATATACTGATGACAGTGACTTTCCTTAATGCTATTTAACTGACTAGTATTTGGCAGTCATTCTACTTTATATGTAATAGCGGACTCTGCATTGGCCTTAGAACACTTGATATTAGAGACTTCATTTTCCTGATTTTCGTTAGCCCATGTACCTATTACTAATTCTGTATTGATTTCTTAATTGTAGTCAAGTAAAGGAGAATTGACTGCACTTGTACATCAGCTTCAAGAAAAAGACAAGTTGCTTGCTGCTGTGAAGGAAGACGCTGCTGCTATGAAGGATCGGTGTAAGCAGTTAACCCAGGTGAAGACAGTCTTGTGTTTAAGGGATATACTTTCTAAATCAGAGGCAATGAAGGACTTTAGAAATTGTCCGTAATTCCTGATTTATTTGTGTAATAAGTTTATACCCAGTAAAAGTCATTTTCTTTTAGAATTTTGGTGGTGGTGGTGGTGGGGTCTCACTCTTTCAGGTTATTATGGTCTGCTGTTGAATTATGAATTTAAAATACAGTACTAAAAGATACCTTAATTTCAGAATAACGGAAGCATTTGGGTTTTGGGAGAATGTTTCAATTGGATCTGACCTAGAATTATTCTCTATAGAAGCATGAAACTTGATGTGATCTTGTTTAAATCCAGTTTATAGGGTAAATGTGAAACTCTTACATGGATAATTTATTTATAAAGGTTTTTGTGATAAATATTTATAATTTTTAATCAATGAGTTCTTCAAACCCCAGAAAGTTTACTCTGAAAAGCAAAAAAAAGAAAAGACATTTTAAAAATCATGTAGAAATCATGTCAAATGATACAAACTTCCAGTTATAAAGTAAATAAGTCCTGGGGATGTAATGTACAGCATAGTGACTATAATTAATACTGTATTGTATATTTGAAAATTGCTAAGAGAGTAAATCTTAAAAGTTCTCATCACAAGAAAAAGAAATTTGTAACTGTGTGGTGATGGGTGTTAAGTAGACTTATTGTGGTGACCATTTTGCAGTGTATGCAAATATTGAATCACTATATTGTACACTTGGAACTAATATAAGGGGCTATGGCAATTATATCTCCAAAACAATAAATTATATAGGCTGAGAACATAATTGAAATTCTGTAGAAAATGTGGTCTCATTCCTCCTGAAGTGCTTGTTTCTCCTTTTAGGAATTAAATAGAGTAGAGTAAATGAGGTTTCTTTCTGCCTCATTCACATCATTCACGTAGCTACTTGATGACATTATGAGAATGGCATCATTCAAATATAAAATCAAATCATCTATGTGAATTTGAAGTAAATAAAGTCAGTGGGAAAATTTGGTCAGATTAAGATTAATCAAAATTGTTATTAAAATAAGCATGTTTCCTTAAGATTGGAAACTTTAGTATAGTTTTGTGTAGCCATACCTTAAAAATTTCTGACAGTATTTTAAAAATTTAAAAAGGTAACTGTTTACTTTGTGGTAATTTGCTGAACTGTACATTTAAGGTGGGTATGCTTTTTTCCTAAGTGTATTGTATGCATCAGTATAACAATTTTCAGATGTAAATGAACCAATTCTTTTTTTTTTTTTTAAGATTTTATTTTTCCTTCTTCTCCCTAAATCCCCTGGTACATAGTTGTATATTTTAGCTGTAGGTCCTTCTAGTTGTGGCATGTGGGATGTCGCCTCAGCATGGCTTAACGAGTGGTGCCATGTCCGCATCCAGGATCCGAACCAGCGAAACCCCTGGCCACTGTGGCAGAGCGCGAGAGCTTAACTACTCACCACGGGGCCGCCCCTGAACCAATTCTTATGGGCAACCATCAGTTAGATAAAAATCTTAAAGTTTGTCAAGCAGTTTTCTTAGAGCAGGGGGCATGGACTGATCATGCCTGCGGAAGACTTTGTAGTTCCTTGGCTTTCTTGTACTTCGATGATTGCTGTTTGTTCTAGGAGTTCATAATGCTTACAACAAAAAATGAACTCAGTCTTTTAAGATTTGACTTGGGAAGATAATAAAACTTCGCTATCTGATTTTTATTTCCCCTCATTCCAAACTTCCATTCTGCTGTGCACATATTTTATCCTTATCTCTTCCCCTGGAAGGAGATTTCTTTTTTTTTTGTCTTCTAGACTATTCTTCTTTAGGCCTTTTCCTGTACCCTAATAGAGAGCTAGTGCCTGCATATAATAGACAACTGTTTTGCTTTAAAAGTGTTCTTTCTTATAATCAAGTTAGAATGTAGAATTTATTCCAGGTTCAACTCTTTAACTTTTAGACCAGGAAGTGCATTTGCAGTACGAGTAAACAGAATAGCAAAGTGTTTATGAAGTTGTAAAGAGCGGGTAAGATGCAGAAGAAACAGTGTTTTTTCCCTAAAACTTTGATCTTACTTTTTAAGCAAATACTTATTTCAGAATTATGATTAGTTTACTGACGTTATTTTTGCTGGTGTTAAAAGTCTGTTCATATTATTATAGTCTTATGGTACTTTTTGAAAATAAGTTTTTCCTAATTTCTTTTCTGGCTTACTCTTCTAGGAAATGATGACAGAGAAAGAAAGGAGCAACGTGGTTATAGCAAGGATGAAAGATCGGATCGGATCATTAGAAAAGGAACATAATGTGTTTCAGAACAAAATGCATGTCAGTTATCAAGAGACTCAACAGATGCAGATGAAGGTATCTTTTCACTCATTAAAAACAAAGTGAAATGTTTGCATTCATTTAAGTTAGCAGGCTTTTAAGTGCCTAACATGTGCAAGGCCCTCTGCTGGGCCATGGTACAGTGACTAGTTAAATTGGCTCCCTGTCCTAAAGTAAGCAACTTGTCTAGGTGGGGAGGCTGGAAGCTGACCAGTAAATACTCCATTACCATAGACGTGAATGTTGGGTGCTTTGGAACCATGGAGATGGGAGGTGGAGAGGAGAAGGGTTGATAGGGAAGACTTGTTAGAAATGATAATGTGGACTGTGTTGAATCTTTTGAAACAATTAGGCTTTGTCAGGTGAATGAGAGAAGGAAGGGGCACTGAGTATGAGAGTTATTATTTGGTGTGATTCCTTAGTCCCATCTCTAGAAATGATGGTTCACTGGGTCTGTTTTGGGGCCCAGGATTGAGCTTTTTAATGAGTTCACTCATGTTTATGATCCAGGTTGTCTAGTGATAACACTTTGTAAGAAATACAGTAAGAGTTGTGATATTTGGCAGTCAGGGCTGGAATGAAGAAAAGAGCCGGAGAAGTAAACAGAGGCCCTGTCTTAAAGGGCCTTGTGTACCTGAAGACTGGGGAGCCAGTGAAGGAATTTGAGCAACCCAGCAGGGTGATTGTGTTAGTATTTACTCTGGCAGCCATTTGGAGAGTGGAACAAAGGATAGTTGGAAGGCTTTTGCAGGAATCCAAGTCAGAGAAGGAGGGCCTGAGATCAGATAGTGACAATGAGGGGATGAGTTGAGAGATTGTCTCTTGGTAATAGAGTGGAGGAGAAAGGAAGAGAGAACTGATAATGAAGGCTAACTCCTAAGGTTTTGGCCTAAGTGACCTTCTGTCTATTGTTTTTACTTTCACCTGTCTTCTTTGAACATTTTAGAAAGTTCAGTTCTTACTGTCCGTCTTTTACACGTATCATCCATTTTCATGATTCCAGCTAGGTCTGGACCAGTGATTTTGTTGTTATTTTCTTTCTTTCTTTCTTTTTTTTTGAGATAAACAGGCTATTGAAGAGCCTGGTTTGGGTCTGCTTGTCAAGAGGGCTTATAATATTCCCCCTAATTGAACTTTCTAGACCAGTGACGTTTTGAAATTATTTCTGTTGCTGGGTGATGCTTCAGTTTGGAAGCTCTTGTCATCACCTCAAATTTAACATACATCTAAAATCGAACTCTTGCTTTTGATCAGGTTGTTTTCATCTTCTAATATTTCGAGGCATTATTACCCTTACGCTTGACTCCTTTGACCTGTCTTTCTCTTGCCCAGTCTACAATTTGTTCTGAAATCTTAAAGATACTTTAATTCTAAATACTCTTGAGTTCAATTCTTAGACATCATCTTAGTTTGGTATTTCATAGTAGCATAATTATAGCACCTTCTTCATTTGTCTTTCATTTCCATTCTAACGTGTGATTAGTACCATATTTTTGAGTGTGAAATGTTACTTTCATCACCTTGCTAGTCTGCTGAAAAATTGTAAATTATTCTTCACCACTGTCAAAGTCTCAATGTTTTCCACAGAAATGCCTCTAATAGCAAAAAAGAAATGAATGAATCTATTTTCAGTTTCTTACCCTCGAGCTTCTGTGCTTTCATTTAGTCCAATCCTCCATCCTCCCAACCCCCAGCTGTTTGAAATGTTCTTTCCCATTAATCAGGTTATTGAAGAACTGATTCTACTAGCCTCAAGAGGTCTTTTCTTCTTGATTTCCTACTTACTATTAATTTGAAAATTAGTCAAGTCCTTGTAGCAACATCTTTTATTGAGGGTGAAAGGTGTTGGAGTGATTCATCATTTTTTTTATTTGATTGTTTATAGAGACAGGATATAGATTTCATACAGTAAGTGCTCTGAAAAATAGAAACATAATACTTTAATTTCTCTTAATTGAATAGGCTTACTAAGATTATTTCACATACTAAAGTAAGACATAGTCCTTATAGGAATATAAGATTCAGGGTTCTTTATCTTTTGATTCTGTAATTTTGAAAGAAAAAATTAGAGGCCAGAATATTTAGCAAGTACATTTTTGTATAACGAATTTGCCATGTATTTGGTTGTGGCTCAGTTTGTAACTTAATATATATGTATTGAACATATTTTCAGTTTTTAAATTTTTGATTTCTAAAATCTTTCATTAAAAATATTGCTAACGTAAAATTGACATATTCTAGGATCAAGACACGCTTAATTCTATGTAAGTCCCTTGGTTAGGAAAGAAGTTCTAAATCATCTTTTAGTTCTAAAACATCATCTCTCTATTTCTCTTGCATTTCGCATATGATGGCAGCTAGCATCTTGCATTCTTGAATGCTGTGGCAGCTTGTATTTACTTCGTGTTCATCACTATCAAAATGTAATTTATCCTTTAAATTGTTTTTTTGAAAAGGATAGTAGAAACTTCATTCTATTGATGCTTTTTACATTCTTATCATAATAAAGTTTCTTTTAAAAGTTAGCTTTGGCAGTCATTGTTTTCTAAATCTTATGTGTGTGTGTAAAATAATTTTAGTTCCAGCAAGTTCGTGAGCAGATGGAGGCAGAGATAGCTCACTTGAAGCAGGAAAATGGCATACTGAGAGATGCTGTCAGCAACACGACAAATCAACTGGAAAGCAAGTATGTTTCCAAATGGTTTATTTCTAATTGAATGGCAGAGTATTTTCATTAAATGGCAGAGTATTTTCATGAATCATCAATATGGTATTTGATAGTAATTGATTAGACTTGTTTTTTAAATTTTTTAAAATGAATAATTTTCAAAAACAGTTCTCTTGCTGTGTGCAGAACTTCTTCCGCTAAACTGTATGATGAATGCTAGTGCTACCACTGGAATAGTCTGTACGTTTATGAGACTGAATTTACAAATTTTAAGCCATTTATTCCCTTTTATAGTATTATTCTGAAGAGAATCTGGCATGTTAGTTGAAAAAGCATATTCTTGAGTCCTACCCCCTGAAGTGGGGGCTCTGAAGTGGGGCCCAGGAAGCTGCATATTAAGACACATTTCTTATGATGGTGATGTGGTTGGCTCTGGGCCGTGCTTTGAGAAACGGTGCCCCAGAGAAGACTAGTAGCATGATTACTAGAATAAATACTGACTGGTCGATTTGAATAAAATTTCAGATACCAATTTGGGAATGACAACGTTGATTCATGCCCATGAGTGTGGTCATCCATTTTTCTTGATTATTTTCAAGTGATTTTAGAATTTGTATAATTATCAGAATGATACAGAGATTATACTCAACCAAAGTTCATTATTAGTATGTAGTCTCTATAACAGCATTCCTTTTCAGTTGGCTGTAAGTGGAATTACTAACTCAGCAAAATTAATATAAAATGTTTTGTTTATCTCTTCTTTATATGTGTTTGTGATAATGGAAGGTTTCTAACCCAGTTGCTGTTTTCAGGCAGTCTGCTGAATTAAATAAACTGCGCCAGGATTATGCCAGGTTGGTGAATGAGCTGACTGAGAAAACAGGAAAGCTACAGCAGGAGGAAGTCCAGAAAAAGAATGCTGAGCAAGCAGTTACTCAATTAAAGGTGACGTATTCCAACCTTTATCATTTCATAAATAATGTAGATATTCAATGACCTAAATGGGGATATAAGTTTGAGAAATGTAGTTTGAGGCTTAATGGGACCTGTGGCCTAAGTGCTCTGCCTGTATAGAAGTTTGCGCACTAATGAAAGAATCGAATATTGGCTTGAGTTTGAAGTTAAAGACTGTTTGAAGATATGAAAAATGAAATTAGCTGATTGGCATGTATAAACAGAATTTCAGCTTATATATGGAGATTCCCGTCTAGATGTGTAAGGCAAAAATCATGTAGTTAAAATTACCTTCAGCATCGCTTACCATCCGTGACTTGGATTTCTCAGTAAGTTCGGTAGAGCCTATTTTTATTCCAGTATAGGAATAGATGATTTTCCTTGGCTTGAGCACGAGACCAAGGGATGGTCCAGTTGCTTTCACTTGAACCATGGTGTACACAAATCACACATTGTTTCTTTAGGCACCAAATTGGTACTGGGTACCATGAGATGCTCATACTGAGACGAGATGCATGAGGTTGCTCAGGCTAATTGAGAGAGGATAGATTCATTTCTCTTATACTTTATAGCAGATGCACATTGGGTAGAATGTTGAGTAGAATTGTCTGTTCCTCCTTTTACTGGGGAGAGGATTTGTTGAACGTGTAGTTCAGTTGGTATAAGTTAAATGTATTAGATTCCTGCCTAGGTCATTGATAACAACCATACCTTGATTCCAGTTTCAGAACAGTAGGGGTTAAAAGGGCTTTAAGAGTAATTGAATCTGGAAAATAGTATGATTTTTGTTTTCTTGAAGTTTTCATGGATCCCCATGGGAGATTGATATAATTGTCCTTTCTTTTATGTACTGTTTGTCTTGCTGGTGCGTTTCTGGCTGGCATTTATAAATATAGAATTTTGTTCTTGGGGCCAGCCCGGAGGTGCAGCGGTTAAGTGTGCACTTTCTGCTTTGGCGGCTCGGGGTTCACAGGTTCGGACATGGCACTGCTTGGCACGCCATGCTGTGGTAGGCGTCCCACATATAAAGTGGAGGAAGATGGGCATGGATGTTAGCTCAGGGCCAGTCTTCCTCAGCGAAAAGTGGAGGATTGGCAGCAGTTAGTTCAGGGCTAATCTTCCTCCAAAAAAAAAAAAGAATTTGTTCTCTATGGGTATGGATAAGTAGATAAATGACAGTGAAGATTATAGTCATAATTGAAGTGGTGTGCTGTACCTCAAAGTATGAATTTTAGGTACTTACTGAGATTTAGCAATAAAGATACCACCCTGTCTTTTGAAAACCAATCAGCTGAAGGCAGATTAATGGAAAATAGATCATAGCTAAGTGGATTAGATATATACATAGTAGTAGCTACATTGATCCACCAGCACAAATATTGAGTTTCTGAAATAATTTGGTAAATCCTGTATATTGGAGGGTAGAATGGCTGTCGCTGATAGTATCTGCATATTCTCAGGCCGGTCGTATCTACCTGTCTTATTAAAGCATAGGAAAGTAGTTGTTGGAATAAGCTGTTTTATGGCACAACAGTAAAGGTGGAGGATGCTGCTATTTTCCTTTTTTTTACTTGAAATCTTGTGTTTTTGCTGACGTATTCTTTCTCCAGGTTCAACTACAAGAAGCTGAGAGAAGGTGGGAAGAAGTTCAGAGCTATATCAGGAAGAGAACAGCGGAGCATGAGGCAGCACAGCAAGGTAAGAGGAGGGAGGTATTCACGTAAACTTAGCATTTAATTCTGGGTAAGATTTCCCCCCCTCCATATGTGAAGAAAGCATAATTTGGCATTTTGGTTACAGCTCAATAAAAATAGCTTTTACACTTTCAGAGTATCTTTATTTCTTTAACCTTTTTTAGGGTTTTAAAAATAAGCTTTCTCCTAGTTTTGTCTGAAGCCTTAAGTTGTGGATGAAATTATTGTCCGTGATAGGCTAATGGGAACCAGGTTATGTGTGTTTTCTTTCTGCAGTTATTCCCTTTGGTTCCTTGAGCAACTCTTCATTTTATTTTTTGTTTCTAAGGAAAGACTCCTTTCCTATATTGTGAAGAGAAAAACAGCAAGAGCATTACCATTCCAAGTCATTTGCTTAACACTGTTACTTAGTACTAGCTTGCACTGCTTACTCTTAGTGTGATGAATCCATCTGGGAGATTTGTGTGTATTATTAACGTCTCCGCTACTCTCTTTCTCCTTGGGAAGAGGCGGTGAGCGAGCAAAATGGAGTTCCCCATGCTAAGAAGGAGCATACAGTGTTGGCTCTTTAGACCTTTGGTTTCCTCTGATTTCTTTTCCCCCCTCTAGGTATTTCCCTTTGCTTCAATATCTAAATGAACCCAAGATATTTGAAAACCTTTTGCTTTATATATAAAGTTAAGGTACATTAGCTTATTTTTAAAGTTAATATTTTGTCTTTCATCCACAAAGCACACGTGAATTTTGCCAAAAGAATTGTCACTAAAAACTATATATAATTATCTATAAAGTGTATAACTATAAAAAGTAAAAGCTCACTCTGACCAGAACACTTTTGCTTTTAGTGTTTTCATAATATTTCTAAATAAGCGTATTTTTTATACTTAGACTGCTGTCTCCTGATGGGCCTCTTGTTATCTCTCTCTTACAGGAAATGAGGGCTTAACACTGCCACACCATTCCTCCCACTGTCCCCTCCTTCTCCCGACATGGTTATGCATGCTCTTTGACTGTATCAGTGTTTGTTGTTTACATCGTCATGACTGGGTAGCTCACTGCTGAGCTAAGATAGATATTAAAACTACAATTCTTTTCTTGAAAAATCTTCTTTAATTTCCTGGATCTAATTATTGCTTTATGTTTTCAACTTGCTTAATCTTTAGTTTATTGTTTAAAATTTCACCAATGTTTAAACTCCCCTTAACCTTCCTTCCTTCCCCTAGCCTCTCGACATGGTAGATGCTGGAGAGTCTGTCCATTTTTCCGGGGATGGCCCTCTGAAGTCTGCAGTCTCCCTGCTCCAGTACTTGTTTCTTTCTAGTTTGGCTCCATAGCTGTCTTCCTGAGATTTTCTTTAGTCTCTTTACCCTGTTTGCTGAATCCTGTGTCACTGCCATCTTTCTTGCTTTCCTCCTTCATTTATAGCATATCTTTTAATAGCTTCATAAGAGTATGCTTTGAAGTACATTTGTTGAGCCTTTGTGTATCTGAAAATGTTTTTATTCTTTCTACCTTCATGCTTGATTGATAGTTTGACTAGATGTAGAGTTCTAGGTTGGAAATAATTTTTCCAACAGAATTTTAAAGGCATTAATTCAGTGTTTTAACTTTTATTGTTACTGCTAAAAAATATTATACTCTTCTTTGTTCTAATCGTGGATATTACCATTGTATGTTTAATTTTCAGGAGTTCTTTTTTGAGTTGTGTTCCATTCTGTTATTAGTGTCTTGTTACAGAAGGAACATCTTGCTTTTCTTAAAATGATACACATACATGCATATTTTCTCTTTTTCTCTCTATTTGCCTTTCTATGCTTGGTGATGGTGGTCTTCCCCTTTCCCTGTTTTGGACTTGTTTATGTTATGGGGCCAGGAGGCAGCTCTCATGATACCTGGTATTTCCATTTCTTGAGCCTTTCGAGGTTTCTGGAACAATTTCCCCGTGCTCGACTCTGCCAAGTTAGTGATCATCTCTCCGTTCATTTTATCTTAATTTCTCGTGATTTGGAGTTACATTTGTTTTCTGATTTTATCAAAGATGGTTTATGTTTGTTCTCATTTTCTGTTGTTTTTGGGTCATTGCTAAGAACAGAAAAGTTTTACTTTCTCTTACACCAGGACATTTTCAGCTTTCGGCATCTTTCTGTTTTCTAGGTAGGAGTGTACAGGGAATTTATAAGAAATTCACTAAATAACTTACTAAAAGTATCTTTGAGGAAATAAAGAACGCTTTCAAGAAATGCTACAACAGTTTTAAATATCCATGTACCATTCATGTAACACGTTTGAGTATGTACTGTGTGCCAAGTCTTGGGCACAGCTCTGGATATAGAGCAAAGGCAATCTCTGATCTCAGAAAGCACACTTTCTGGGAGAGGAGACAGATGAGTACAGTGTGTCTGCTGCTGTGCTAAAGGTAAGCATGAGCTGCTCAGGGGGGCCACATGCAGGACAGGAAGCAGAGGAGAGGGTCAAGGAGGGTTTTCTGGAGGAGGTAATGCCTCCACTAGAGGTGAGTAGCAGTAACTAGGCAAAGGGAGCATTCTTGTTAAAGTGCATTGTTTTATTACAGATCTGCAGAGTAAATTTGTGGCCAAAGAAAATGAAGTACAGAGTCTGCATAGTAAGCTTACAGATACCTTGGTATCAAAACAACAGTTGGAGCAAAGACTAATGCAGTTAATGGAATCGGAGCAAAAAAGGGTGAACAAAGAAGAGGCCCTGCAAATGCAAGTTCAGGTATCTAATTTTCCTTCTTTTTAAAAAATCAAGACGGGCAGTGGTTGGATGTGTCTGTAGAAGAGGAAGCATAGACCTCCTTATCCTAGTTCTGGCTTGGTGATGAATGATGATCTTAATCTTCCAGCAGTACCACAGTATGGTGTGTTTGGATATGTGTTGGAAGGTGTCCTCACCCAGTCTCGTGCTTTCTGTATTAGGTTAGGAACAGCACAGCGTGGCTCATAATTCTGTCTTATGAATTAACTCTTGGAATACAATGCCTAATCACTGTTGGTTAAAAGTATGCCTTTTGGAATCTAAGAATGCCTTTTTAAAAATAAACAGATGTACCTGTAACTCATTTTGATCAAATACATTGCTATATTTGTTAATAGTACACTTTCCGCCCCACCTCTTCTTTTTGGTTGCTGTTTATCAAAGGATATTTTGGAGCAGAACGAAGCTTTAAAAGCTCAAATTCAACAATTCCATTCACAGATAGCAGCCCAGGTAATGGTGCTTTCTTATTGCTTATCATTACTAATAGCTTCCTAGCCATGTGAAAAATCATCTGAGTGCCTGTTGAGTGCCAAGCACTGGGTTAGTAGTTGGGAGACTAGTCAGTGAATCAGTAGTGATGATCTTGAGCACAAAGCACTCTGAAAATTATGCGCAGTGCTGTGGGAGAACACTTAAGAAAGAAATCCAAATACAACTAATAGGGAGGTGAGTGTTAGAGAGTTTTTACCATAGGAGGAAGAAATAGCCGCCATCCTATCACAAAGCAAGAGGAATTGGCCAAGTGGTGTCAAGAATAGTGGTTTATGTATTAAAGGTGTTCACTAAATATTGACCAGCAATAAGGGGAACTTTTATATACCCTCTGGTGAAATATTGACCAGCAATAAGGGGAACTTTTATATACCCTCTGGTGATAGCAGTATGTTAACCATAGCTCTCAGATTATATATGCAGAAGGACCATTTTAAAATTTATACTTCCATCTAGTGAATGACGAAAACTTCAAAGTTTTGCATGTGGTGTTGTTAAGACCTGCTATTAAGATAGATAGATAGATCGATATAGATATAAATAGATAGCCTTTAGAATATGAATAATGTAACATTAAGAAAAAAGAGAAGAAACTTCCAACTTATTTCCATAATATGCGTACCGTGAATTTCAATTCTTCAACTTTAAAATTCTAAAAATTGCTTGTAGAAAAAGTATCAGCCTGGAAGTCACTTTTCTGTGTAAAAAGTAGTTTTAACATGAAAAACTTATTCTCAAGGTTCAGGCAAGTTCAAACTCCCCAAACTTTGAGATTGCAAACATTTTTTTTCAAAATTGCTTTCTTTGTAGAACTATAGTCTAAAAGTAATTGGGAAAGAATGATTTCATGTAGGAAAGGGTGTTTGTGTGTGTGTACGTATGTGTATATGTAAACTATCAACTCAAATTGGATTGAGGTCTTAAGTTATTAGCTGAGAAGTAGCTCTAGGAAATTTAGCAGGAATTAAGTACTTAAAGAATGCTGTAAGTACCTTTTTAAAAGGAGCTGTTACCAAACAACTGAATTATCTTCATCATGAGCTGTACCCTTCCATTATTGGAAGTTGTTATTGAGGAAAGGAAGCACTGGGATGACAATCGCCTTTGTGGCCGTTATTCCTGTGTATTTGCTTGTCAGCTATATGGTTTCCAGGCCTCTTGCCTTGTTTTATTTGAAATGTCTTGTGATATGTAATTCCCTAATGTTGGCTGTTGGTGATCAAATTTGCTTTCAGAATAATAGCTACCATTTATTGAACACGCATCATGAGCCAGATATACTGCCTTAACAACTTTATATACATTAATTTCCTTTAATTTTTAAAGCTCTGTTGTGATGATTATTGTACAACTTTTAAACTTTCTCTTAAATGCTTTTATGTTGACACTGTTTTTCTTTCTTAGACCTCTGCTTCAGTTCTAGCAGAAGAATTACATAAAGTGTAAGCCTGCCTTTCTACACTTCTCTTATAATTGCTTAGTCACCACTAACCTGAGACCTATTAGATTGAATACTTATGATTAACTTTATATTCTAACTTATTCAGAGAATACTCTTAACTAGATTTGGAGCAACTTTGGCTCTTTTTTCCCCCCTCAGGGAGTTGAGTTCCTAAACATTACACATTCTGTGCTTTTATGTCTTCATCATAAAAAGAGGGAAACTTTTTTTCATTTGGACTTCAGCAGTTATGTGGAAGAGGCCATTGTGATTTGAGATTACTGGAAGGAAGTTAGTTTTTGTGTCTAATAAGTAGTTGTGGCTACTCTGTATGTAGCTATATCGTGGTATGCCCAAAACAAAGTTCTGTTTTTTTTGTGTCCTGTATAATTTGCATAGACATGGATCACTTGTTCAGAAGACCTGAAATCTGATTTAGACATTGCCAGGCTTGTCAGCTTAAACAAATTACTTAACTTATTTGACTTCAAGTTTTAAAATAGGGTTATATATTTTAAGGAGTTGTAGTAATGCATATGACAGTTGTAGCTAAACTGAAAGGGGTTATAGAAATGGAAGGTACAGTTATGTGAGAAATTACTTATGTAAAAATGATCATATTCAAGGCTTTTAATCCTTTGATTTGTGACTTGACTTCCAAGTGTTTATTGAATGTACAAATGTATTTTTTGTTAAAGGATTGCAGAAAAGGATAAGCAGATAAAACAGACTGAAGATTCTTTAGCAAATGAACATGATCATTTAACAAGTAAAGAGGAGGAACTTAAGGTACAGTAATTTTTATAAACAGCTGCAGTATTTTACAGGCATCGAATTACCTTGACCTTGTAGTCAGTGTGAGTGTCTCTGAAGAATGGACAGCGCTCTAGAGTTCATTTGAAAAGTGTCTGTCTCTTTTCTAAACTACAAAATCCTCTTAGCCCTCTAAGAGGAGAAGTTTAAAATACTTTTCTCACGTGATGTAGTTCATGATAATTTGGGAAATATGCTCAATAACAGGAATTGATGGTTTCTCATCCTGATTTAAGAAATTATAATTTGAGATGTTCACTTTGAGACCTTTTCAAGATAGAAGAGTTGCTTTACAAACTTCAAAGTCAACTATATTAGATATTTCTAACACTGTTTTTCCTTCTTGTTCTAGGATATGCAGAATATGAATTTCTTATTAAAAGCTGAAGTGCAGAAATTACAGGCCTTGGCAAATGAACAGGTAGATCTTTATTTATTTATCAGGTAGATCTGGGCATTTACCTCAGAATTTCAGTTTGTCTGTACTTATTTTCATTGGCATTGCAAGCCCTAATTTTCCTCGTGTAGACAGTAAATATAATGGTTACTTGTGCGTGGCTGAATGGTGTGTTGCTGAAGGCCTCTTCTGTTTGATCACAACTCTTACAACCCACCTAGATATTACTCTTTTCATGTGGAAATCAATGTTTGATCCACTGAATTGATCACTTTTGAGATATCAGAGAAATCAGTTTAAACACTCTTAATGTACTGATTTGTTTTAGCTTTCTGCCATTTAACCAATAAAGATCTTTTATTAGGATAAAAGTTGATCAGTGATCTGTATAAAATATTGGACAGCGACAAGTATTACAGAAATGTATGATATTGCTTTAACTTTGTTCACTTCGTATATATGAAAATGTAGCTTTTTAATATGTAAAAATAAGTGAAAGAGTAGTTTTGAGTGCTTCCTGAGAAATGATGAAATTCTCATCTCATTCCAATCACAGGCTGCTACTGCACATGAACTGGAGAAGATGCAGAAAAGGTGATTAAAGTATTGCTGTACTCTGAGCCGTTCATACACTTATGTTCAAGTATAATCGCAGAAAATATTGCTGCTTAAAACTGAGAGTTGTGAGGCTGGCCCGGTGGCCAAGTGGTTAACTTCCCGCGCTCTGCTTTGGCAGCCCAGGGTTTCGCTGGTTTGGATCCTGGGCGCAGACATGGCATCACTCGTCAGGCCATGCTGAGGCGACGTCCCACATGCCACAACTAGAAGGACCCACAACTAAAATATACAACTACGCACTGGGGGGCTTTGGAGAGAAAAAGGAAAAAAAAGATTGGCAACAGTTGTTAGCTCAGGTGCCAATCTAAAAAAAAAAAACAGCTGATGGTTGTGCACATAATTAGTGTAAACTTTCTGAATATATGAAGTATTTTAATTGTTTTTTTCTTCATAGTGTTCATATTAAGGAAGATAAAATAAGATTGCTTGAAGAGCAGCTGCAATGTGAAATTTCAAACAAAATGGAAGAATTTAAGGTGTGTGATTAAGTTTGTCAGCTCAGCTATCTGAACAGCCTTGTGTAGTTTTTAGTTGAAGTGAATCTAGAAATACTACTTTTTTATGCAATCACTCTGAAATAGTGTTTTTATAGTTTATTTGAGGGCTTATACAAACAATGAATTTTATCATAGACTTTTTACCTAAATTATCTTAACATATCTGTTCTTTTAGTAGACTTTTGAAATTTGCTTTGCCCCAACCTTGTCTCTACAGTTTTCAGTGGGTACTTTGAGATGGTTTTCTCTGCCCCATTGTTAATGCACTGCTAGTTTCTGGTCATAGCCAACCAGCTTGAGTATTGTAAAGCATTCTGATGGCCACTGTGCACCTCTGTGTGCAGTAAGATTTGCATTTGTTTTTCTTTTTTGCTTTTATTTAGTAGGAAGCCTGTAAGTACTCACTTAGGAAAGCAGGGTTTCCCAGAATCCGTTGGCACAAACTGCTCAACTCTTTGAAATACACCTGAAACAGTTCTAAACACAGTGTTAACACTGTTTTGGGATAAACCCCATGACTGAATTAGGGGGCTGAGTAGAAACTGGTTTTTAAGATCATTGTACACATACTTTATACTACTACTGTATTCCTCTACTCCGGAAATCTGTTCATTGAAACTGTGAAAAATGGAGCCACGTGAGATTTGTCTTCTTATGTCAATATATAATCCAGCTGTCACTTTATGAGTACTTAAAGCAATGATATGGGTTTGCTTTTTTCAAAAACCATTCAAATGATTGCTTCTTGCCTTTTCTTAATAAAACAGTAAATTGAGATTCTTTCTTCCAGATTCTAAATGACCAAAACAAAGCATTACAATTAGAAGTTCAGAAGCTGCAGACTCTTGTTTCTGAACAGGTAAGGCTTTCTATGAATTACAAGGTAGAAATATCCAATATATAACAAGATCTGGTTCTTCTTTAGATAGTAATGAACTCATTTTGAGAAGTTTTGCTTAAGTGTAGATATGTCTTTTAATTGCCTTTCTATTCCTCTTGTGCTTATCAAGTATCTAAATTAAGGAAAACAGAATTTTTCTTCCCTGAGAGGAATCTAATGTTAACTTGTTTATTAAGTACGTTCCAAAAAAAAAGTGTAATAGGATATATAAAAAGATTTAGGTCTTTTTGATATATTTGGCCCTCAGGATAAAATTCGTTAGACTTTTGGAGCCTGACTTTTTTTCTGTAGGCAGCGTGGTTTCTTAAAAAGAATATGGGTTTGAAACCTACTACCAGCACTTAAAAGCAGAGTGATGTTGATCACATTACTTACCCTTTCTGAGATCTCTCATTCCAAGCTTTCACACTGAGATTTTATTTACATCATCAGTTTGTCAGGCTTACATGGGGAAGTTTATGTATAATGCTTAGCCTTGTGCTTTGCATATAGCATCTTAAACCTTAATTCTTTTCCCTTAGAATTTGTACTTTTTCCATTTCATCTCCACCCGCTGCTGCCATCAGTCTTTTTTCTATATTTATAGCAAGCCGTCAAAACTATAGCAGCCTGAATAAGCATGGCTCCATAGATGAGAGCCCCAGGTGATGTCCATTCCATGGCTAATCCTAAGAGTTGCCTTCATACTCCTCTCCTGCACAACTCTTCAAATTCCAGTTTTTAAAAATATTCTAGAACTCTTGATATTAGATGACATATTAGAATAGAAGCTTTGCATGTTTCTCTAAAACTTAAATTTTTGGAATGTAGTTTTTATTAGAAGCTGAAATGTAAGTTACTGCAAATGATACCACTTCCTTTAGCAGATGCATGCTTTCTTTTTTATTTTAAAATTAACATTTATGCAGGTACTGAATTGGTGTAAGTAGATGTGCCAAATACCTTGGAAGTATTTTGTTAACATATGTTCAGTTGCTGAGAAATAATCCACTTACGATATTAAGTGCTTTGCGTAATCTTTATTACTTTTTTTGGTGAGGAAGATTGGTCCTGAGCTAATGTCTATTGCCAGTCTTCCTCCTTTTGCTTGAGGAAGATTGTCCTTGAGCTAATATCTGTGCTAGTCTTCCTCCAGTGTTTGTATGTAGGATGCTGCCACAGCATGGCTTGATGAATAGTGTGTAGGTCTGTGCCTGGGACCCAAACCCACAAACCCTGGGCTGCTGAAGTTGAGCGTACAAACTTCACCACCACGCTGCTGGGCTGGCCCCTCTTTATTACTTTTTATATGCCTTAGCCTAGCTAACTAAAGGTAACAGAGGAGAAAATGCTGAGCGGGTGCTATTTAGTAGAGATGTGACTTTATGCCACTGTAATCCTAAAATGGTTATTCAAGTCTTGTTCTTGAGTCTCATTCTTACTTCTCTTTGTTGTGGTGTAGCTTATAAGAGACATGACAGTTTATCAATTGTAAGATTTTTCTCCCTCAATTTATCATCTCTAAAGTCTGGATGTGTCTTAGAGTCTCTGGTTACAGTTTAGTTGGCAGCATTTTTAATTTTTAATGTTACATAAAATACCAATTGTGAGATGCAACATTGATGACTTGAATTAGATAAAATATGATCAATGTTTTTTGGTTGTATTAATTCTTAAGCAGAAAAGCAGAATGTAGTTTTTGTGAGTTGGTTATCAGAGATTCTGGAATACCTGTTTCAATATATAAAGTTCTAAACTTTCTAAAATTAACTTCATGGGAGGTAAAACAAATGACCAGAAACTGTTCTAGAATTCCAGTATTAAAGGTGCTGGTAACTCTTACCTAGGTTTAAACAGAAAACCTGAGTCTTTAAAAATCTTGTAACTTTTGTTCTGTACTAAAAATGGTATTCTCCATCATTACACAAAAGTAAAATCACTAACCTTAAATTTTTATTTTCCTTAAAGATAACATGATGCCCTAAGAATTGCCGTTCTAATATCTCATATAAAATTCCCTATCTTTGGCATGGGAGATCATACTAAAAAAAAATCCTGTAATTCTTGCCTTTTGAGTCAGCCTTCTAACTACTATAAGGTTTCTGTGTACTTTTAGGTATTCTGTTAAGATAATTTTTAGCATGAGATGGGTTTTTCTTATGAAGACTAGTTTAATGAAGAACTGTCCACAGAACAAAATTTCATAGCCAGATTTTTTTGATTTATTTAAAAGAATTATTTGATAAGAGGAGAAATTCATTTGGTGCTAATTTAAGATTTGCTCTTTGGTAATTCTTAGAATTTTTCTTGTTGTTCTAAAAGCTCTTTTTTTTTTTGGTAGTAGAAAACATGACTGTGATGTTATGTTTTTGATTGTAGTTGTGACTTACCTTTCTCATCTTGACAGACCAAAGAACCATCTCTTTTGCTTTTTCTCTGGTCATTTTTATTGCTAGTGAAAGAAGACATAAAGATTAGTATAATTTTAACTTCTTTCATTTCCACCTTTTTTTAACCTCTTCCTACCCAGCAGTCAGAATTCCAAATGACAGTTGAGAGAGAAACAGTTTAGTTATGTAAAAAAAATTCAGTCCTTTTGCCCCATGGATTTTTATCCTGGAGGAAAAGATTGAGCTTATTGAAGCAGAAACCAGTAATGGTGCCAAGTTGTTGTTTCTTCAGGTGTAGAAAGCAGAAAGGCAACAGATACCAGGTAAGGATAACCTTTTTATAAATTAAAGGAGGGCAGCCTCCATTTGGAGATAGGCCTGGGGATAGATGATGTAAATAAGTCAGATACTAAGATCTCATTTATTCAGAATAAAATAAAATTTCCTTGGGGGAAGAGTTCTGAGATATCTTGTTTTTTTGAACTTCTTGACTTTTTTAGCAAAGGAGCAGCATGACTTCTTATTCTAATAGATTTTTAAAATTCAATGATCAAGATTATTAAGTAAAAACTATAGGAGTAGGAAGTTTTTTCTATTTGCCCTGTTGCCTGGTTGCATTTTATTGCAGAAGCGTTCATTATTGTATAATATGTGGTTTTGAAAATCATCTAGGGAGAAAAAAATTGGATTGGATTAGACCAATAATATATAAAGTAAAAATGTTGGATAGATACTAAGCTGGGTCAGTTTTGTGCAATTTCATATTTGATGAGCAGTTGACCAAGAGTATTTGTAAACTGTGATCTTGTTAAAGGAAACTGAGTTCATTAAATATTTACTAATTGAGTATATGCTAGATACTGTGCTACATGCTGAGGCTACAGAGATGAAAAAGACTTGGTTCCTGCCCTCAAGAATATGGCTCAGTGTGGAGAGGGATGCATAACAGAGCAGGGTGATGAATAAAATTCTTGAACTGCGTGTACAGGTTTAGAGGAAGAGATAATGAATTCTATCAGGAGAGCGAAGGTCAAGAGGTGCCGCAGAAAGAGGGGTTCAGCTAAACCTGATTTTGAAACATGGCCGTAAATTTGCCAAACAGCTAAGGGGCAATCCAGGTTGAGGGGATACAGTGCTGAAAGTCATGGCAGGGGCCGGCCCTATGGCCAAGTGGTTGAGTTCGTGGGCTCTGCTTTGGTGGCCTGGGGTTTTGCCGGTTCGCATCCTGAGCGTGGACCAGGCCATGCTGAGGCAGCATCCCACATAGCAGAGCCAGAAGGACCTGCAGCTAGAATATACAACTAAGAACTCGGGGGCTTTGGCGAGAAGAAGAAGAAAAATAAAGATTGACCTCAGATGTTAGCTCAGGTGCCAATCTTTAAAAAAAAAAGTCATGGCAATGTGTGGCAAAATTGGCATATTCGGAGCATTTTGATATATTGCAGAAGTGCAAATTATGACACATAAGGAGTAGAGAAAGATTTCCCAGAGCCTAATCGTGAAGGACTTTCTATGCTGTATTAAGGACCATGAACTTGATCTAGCATGTGAGTAAGCCACTCAGGGTATTGCAAGAATGAATAAGCATTTGTCTAGAATTTTAGATCACTCTGGTGTCCATTGAGGTGTCTGAACTTATGTTGGGGGGTGTGTGTAGGTCTAAATGATTAAAATGCAGCTAACTTGGACTTAATAGTGTAGTCTTTTTTTATGGAGATACAGTTGACATATAACATGTTAGTTTCAGACGTACAGCATAATGATTTGACATTTGTATATATTGTGAAATGAACACCACAATAAGTCCATCACCATACATAGTTATAAATTTTGTATTAAGTTTTTGTGTGAGATGGCATTCAGCAAAAATAGAGATGGACAAAAACCATCTTGATGAAAGCTTTATAAATTATTGCATGATTTATTTTTCACAGTTTATAAACCTGATTTAGTATACTTTTGACAGCTCTTATCTCCTTTCTGATGGTAGGAAAATTTTTTCCCATTGGAAAGGTTTTCCTCTACCCCTCACAAAATAATTCTTACGGCCTAGAGGCGCAGGGAGAATAATTAGGATATTGTGGTATTTGAGATGAGTAGAGTTGAGGACCTAACTTAAGGCATTGAAGAAAAGGGGATTAACTTTAGAAATATGTAAGAAGTGGAATTTTAGGACTTGGATTTGGAAATGGAAAAATTAATAGTATTTGTGAAAAATAGTTGTAGTAAAATTGGAAACAACTGAGAAACCAGGAAAATTAGGAAAGAGCAGGTAAAGTATAAGACGGTTGGAAGAGAATGTTCAAAGAAAAAAACCCCACACCCGTTTTATCAGGCTGCTTAGCTGCCTGAAGGCCTGGGAATGCTGAAGAGGAGGCCCCACTTTTGAATGCAATAAATAATGACATTGGGGTCTTTTGTGTATACGGAGGGGTGTTGGAGGGAGCGATCAAAGACAGGGCTCAGCTTACATGTGATGTTTTAATGTTTTGCAAGGGGAATGTGTTCATGTGTTGCAATTTACAGTCAGTTTTAAAGCATTCCATATATTTTGATCTGGGTGGTGGTTTCATAATATATACATGTTAAGAATCCGTTGATTTGTACACAAGATTTGTGAACTTGCCTATATAAATGTTATACCTTAGTTTTAAAAGTGAAAAAAAAAGTGAATTTATAAAAAGAAAGAACAAAGCCTTTTTCCTGGCCTGTGAGGCCTCAGAGCCTTGGATTTTTTATATTTGAAGAATTGAATTAATGTAAAGGAAGTAAGGCAAATTCTTCTCTTATCCTTAAAATTGTGTTTTATGGTAATTAAAAAATTATTCATAAGGTTCTAATTCATTTTGCCAGCCCATTTTATACTTCATCTTTTTCTGTGTCTTTTGTGTAGCTGCTTCTTTTCTGTCTTATGTTTTATGAACTAAGTAATTCTGTAATTATTAGCAGATCATCTTCCTAAATTTCAGATCTAATTAGAGCTAAACAATTTTTAGAATTCTATTTCTAAACTAGTTTTACCTCACGCACACTTGGTAAAATTAAACTTTATTTTTTGGTGATTTTTATTTTAGCCTAATAAAGATGTTGTGGAACAAATGGAAAAATGGTAAGAGTTTAAAATTTTCTTTTTATATTTTAGTGACTCATTTCTACCAAATCTGAGATAACAGAGTTATTAACTACGTTAATCTAGATTCTTAAAATTCTCTTTGTACTTCATGATGGAAGAGAAGTGTTGTGCTATTGATTGATTTGATTTGGGGTTACAGTAGGTTTGTGGGTGTCGTGTGGCAGTGATTTATTTGTTTAGGCTAGCATGTAAGCATGAATTAGTTGAGCACATTTTACTTATTAGTAAAAAGGAAGTACCCGTTAGACCATGATCAGAGATCCTCAGAAACCTTTCTAGGATGAAAAGTTTATAAGGAACAATGGACACAGGAGTTGGTCTGTGTAAAATATTTAGGAATGATATCATTTACCTTGAAAACTACTTCATACATATGTTTTACGTTTACAATTTCAGCATTCAGGAAAAAGATGAGAAGTTGAAGACTGTGGAAGAATTACTTGAAACTGGACTCATTCAGGTGGCCACCAAGGAGGAGGAACTGAATGTAAAGCATTTTGTAAATTTATTTTCCTTGTGATTATTCAGTGAACAAGAAGGGGTTTCATTGTAGTTTGTGTAATTTTCCCCATAGCTTTTAGACTTAATATTAGTTACCTACATTTTTTAAATTTATATAACGTTTTTCATTATATTTAAGATTAGAAATACAAAAATGCATAGTTGATTGTAGCATTCACTGCCTTAATATAGTAGATTCTCTTGTTATGGTTTGTATTGTCTGCTTCTTCACCTCCACCCATGCCCAAACGATGACTAGCAGACATGGAATCGTATTGGAAGCCAGGGAAAGGGGAGACTGCACTTCTCTCTTAGGGTTATCCTTAGCCTTAACCGGCTCGATTAGGAGAGGGTTGCTGGAAGAAATAAGCTAGAAGCTGTATATGAGCTTAGGGAGAGAAGTGGTGTACTATGTGGTTTTGATGTTGTGGAAACATACGTAGAGATACTTGTGGGAATAATTGAATTAAAAATCCGTTTGGCTAGCTCTAGAAGTTAGAAAATTGTGGACATGTGGAACAAGTGAGATTTCTGGATATTCCAGAGAGGAAAGGAAGCAGCTAAAGAAAAATGAGAAGCTAGTATATTTTGAAGCTAGTTATTTTTTCAGAATATGAAAGTATGTTGTGCTTATGTGTCTTTGAAAAAGGCAATAAGAACAGAAAATTCATCTCTGACGAAAGAAGTTCAAGAATTAAAGGCTAAGCAGAATGATCAGGTAATGTATTTAGTAGATCTTGCAGCTCTTCTAAATGATGGACAAACCTGTTACATTCAAACATAGCAAGTCTGTTGTTTGTCTCTCTCTCCCTTCTCCAACGTGGAATTTGTCAGTTATGGTTTTAATCTGTGAATTATTAGTGACTTGATTATCAGTAATGGAGGCTGCAATTTACTGAATGCTGGCTGTATGCCAGGCACTGGGTAGAGTACTCTAGAAAGGATGTCATTGCTTAACTACAGTGATAACAGGTTTAAGTGAAAGTATAAAGTAAGACTGAAAAGTAAAAGGCTACCTGAAATTAGGCAATTTCCTAGTTGTATTTTCTCTTTATCTGGTTAGAGTTATTAATTCAGTAATTTTAACACTTATCTGTTTTTTTTGGTTTTGGCCTACATTTACCGTAAGTAGCTTTAAAGCTGCTTGTTTTCAAAGAGCTTTTTATTTTCATAATTATGGCATTAAAAAAATCTAGGAAGAATTAATTCCTGCGTTTACTTTTTCCATTTGGATTTTGGTGTAGTGGAAAATTTAAGGATAGCATAGTTTCTATTTCTGACCCATTTATATTTTCAGCCCATTGCTAAGTGGGATACCTTTCTATTTCTAGGTTTCTTTTGCATCTCTAGTTGAAGAACTTAAGAAAGTGTAAGTGATGACATTATTAAACTGGTCTTTCTCTCTTGGTCCATTTTCTTAGTGCTCATGAATCTTGTTTTATAGTGCAATCGAGATAGCTGATGTATCTTAGTTTAACCTTCACTCTAGAATTTTTCATTGATGGAATAAGGAAACTTAGCTGTGTTTTCCCAGTGCAATGTGATTGTTAAAAAATCTATTTCTCTAATTGATTCCATTTATTTTTCTTAACTTATGGCATCAAATAGTTAATTTTCCGCTTCTGCATAGGAACTATTGAAGAACAGGTTATGTTGGCTAGAGAGAGCAGTTCCTTGCCTGTATCCTCTTCTCGAGGTGTCTTACAGTTTAATGCCATAGTCGTGTGTAAGTTCTGCCAGAGCCCTCAGAGCCCTAGAAGCCAGTGTTGTTGAGAGGAGTTCGATTCCCCCCAGTGTTCTTCAGGGTACTCATCTTAGATTCCCTGTGCACTAACTAGCTGCTTCTCATGTGCATGGGCTTCAGCCATCTGCTAGTTACTGATTGATTCTCATTTAGGAAGAGCTTTAAGTATTTTTTTCCCCATTGTGTCTGCAAGATAATGTTGCTGTTTTACTAAAATGAGAAGAGTTGATTTGGTGAGCCTATTCATAGATCAGTGCTTTATACCTTAGTTGGTGGATCTTGATGATTTCTATTCAAGTTTAATACTGTATTTCTTTGTCTAAGGATCCATGAAAAAGATGGAAAGATCAAGTCTGTGGAAGAGCTTCTGGAAGCTGAACTTCTCAAAGTTGCTAATAAGGAGAAAACTATTCAGGTATTGGGAGAGAGAAAACTGTGTTTTGTTTTTTTGTTTACCGACTTTAGTGAATATCATTTAATTTTGTGTGTTTGTCTGTACATTGCATTTTATGTCAATTTCTGTGTTTCCATTGTCCAATCTTGTCTGTTTTGTCATTGTCAAGGATTTGAAACAGGAAATAGAGGCTCTAAAAGAAGAAATAGGAAATATCCAGCTTGAAAAGGCTCAACAGGTAAAAATCCCAGAGCCATAGCATGACAGATTTGTTAGTGTATGTATGTGTATTTATGAGCTGTTTGGGTTTTTTTCTTGTTACTCAGAAAAAAACTTTTAAATAGTGTTCTGTAAGTATATTGGGTTATGTGCTTTTTATTTTTTTGCCTGATTTGAGAAAGTGTTCTTGATATTTTGATCAATATATCTTTTAACTGTTAAAAATTCTTTTCTAGAAAGTGTATTAATGTTTTATTTTAGTTTGCTGACTTAAAACACAAAACACTTTGGTAGATCTTTTTTTAACCTTTTTTATTCTTTTTTTAACACTGCATGGATCAGAATGTTTTGTTATAGAATATGTATTGCTGAGCCTTTGCCTGTGGAACAAAGTACAAATTTCATTGGGGGATTTCTGAGGTAGATGTGGTTACTGGAAATAGATGGGTTTTGGGGAATTTAATCTGATAAGGCTTCATTGAAAAAATGGTGAGATTGTGTGGAGGAGATGACTCATTCATCCAACAGATTCATTCGACAATACATATTGAGTTCCTCCTACTTGTCGGAAGGCTATATTAGTGATTGGACATAATGTGTTGAGTGAAACAGGGTATGATGAAAAGATCAGACTCTTCTAATATAGACTAAGAGTTCAGGGAAGTCTTCTCGCGAGGCACTAGCATCTGAGCCACGATCTGAAGAGGGACTGTGAGAAGACAGGAGGGGCTAGAAGGTACTATTGGGCTGCATGTGATGAGGAAAGGGGATTAAAGGCAGACGGTGTAGACCAGCTGGCCTTGAAGACTGGAAAGGAGAAGAGCTCTGACATGGTAGGAGGCATGTGGACAGTTCATATTTGAATTTTCACAGTTTTAGAAGGATCGCATTATTTAGACTTATTATTCATAACTATATTCCTTGCCACTCCCCTCCCCTTATCTTTTTAATTTGTTACTGTCGTTAGAGTCGAGTGAAGGTTAAATCGAAACACATCTCATTTTGGCATGAATAATTCAGCTAGGATCTTCATAATTTGAAGTGTACTCATTTTAAAGTTTATCATAAAGCTTAATAAGGTAAATTGAAAGGATTATGAATTGCTTTTTTTCCTGCTTTTTTCTTTGTATTTCAGTTATCCATCACTTCTCAAGTTCAAGAGCTTCAGAACTTGTAAGTACCATTTCTCTCGTTTACTTTTAATATCTCTTTTCCACAAGTTAAATACAATATAATGAAAATCATAGCTGCTTTTTATGTGATTTCAAGTAATATTTTAGAGAATATCAAATTATGTCACCAAAAGGCCTTAAGGTTTTAAGTTTTTCATTAGGATTTAACCTATAGGTTTTTGATGGGAAGGGGATAGAGTGGAAGTTTTATTTTTCATGATTTGTCATCTGGATATGACCTTAAACTGAGATGTTGCTCTGTGCCCATTTTGATAGCCACTGTGAAACCGGCTCTGTATTTCATACCCAAACCAGTTGTGCGAAGCTGTCTGAATTTGCTGGTTGACGTAAACAGGGTGGCGTGGGGTGAGGCAGAGGCCCCTGGTTCTTCAGTGACAGAGGGGACTGTTTTCTCTGCTCACCCTGCACTGCTCAATTTGATATTTCCAAAATCTTTGTGCCTTTATACTTGAAATATTTATATTTTAGTTTGTTTTAATCAGTTTGGGCTGTGAGTAGCACCTAAAAATACTTGTCCAGCTTTCAGTTTGCTTTGAATAGTCATGTAACATTTTCATTGATAGTTCTTGTTAACTTACTGTTAGGTTAAAAGGAAAGGAGGAACAGATGCATGCCATGAAGACTCTTTTAGAAGAGAAGGAGAAGGACCTAGCCAAGAGGGGAAAATGGTTACAGGTGAGAAGTTAAAAACAAAAGGAAACACCTTGTTTATACTTGAATGTCAATTTAATTCATACCTTTTTTTTCCCCCCAGGATCTTCAAGAAGAAAATGAATCTTTAAAAGCTCATGTTCAGGAGGTAGCGCAACATAACTTGAAAGAGGTATCGTATAAACGATATCAGCATATTACATAAAAAAAAGGGAAATCTTTATTTTACTAGAAAGTAAAGAATTAATATGTTCTTTCAGTTTCTTTTCTATAAAAATTATTATTGTACCATAGTTTTGTTGTTTTTGATAGAATAAGTTAACTTTTTTCCCTGTCAGGTCTATTACTGCCTGATTTGTCAACCTAAGCCTAAAAGCATTTCCTATCTTTACTTTTTCAGGTGGACTCTTAAGCTCATCCTTGTGTCTGTGTTTAATTGGTATATTAATCTGTAATCCTTTAAGAAATGGATATTAAAAATTAAGTTAAATAAAGAAAATTCATCGTCTTTCTTTTATAAATGGCCCAATCTTAAATTTGCCACATATAATTATGTTTTTATTGTATTGGTGAGTGATTCTATATATGTATATATGTTGTAGTTCCTGCTATTTTTTGATGTTAAAATTAAAACTGTGCATCTGTTTTTTAGGCATGTTCTGCATCACGATTTGAAGAACTTGAGACTGTGTAAGTTTCTAGCCAGCATTTTAAAGAGGAACTTGTCATTGTTTTCCAGAGTGAGCTTGAACATTACGATGAGTTTCTTCTGCATCGTTAGTTAGCTTTCTTGTTAAGGAGGAGTTGTGGTCCAGAGGCAGACGCGCTCCGTCTCTGTTTGCTGGAATAAACGGAGGCCCTTGGAGTGCTTTCAGTGGCCTGGAGGCTCGGCCCTTTCTAAACCTCTCCAGCCCATTGTCTGAAATAGTCTTTCTGCTGAAACTGGTTTTATTTGTTTGCTTTTTAAACAAATTATGCAATTATTGTAAAGAGAGATTAAGTTTGTTTCAAATTAAAATCCTTTTAGTATTTGAAAGAATAACATCTCTGAATTAACCAGAAGATAATCTTAGCCATAATCTCGATGATGAATATTGAATCTTTCTATAAAAGTAACTTGCTTTTTGGGGAAAATAGTGTCTGTTATCATCTCAGTTATGCTGTGCTGAATAGTAAAAATATTGAATCTGATCAGCATAGGAGTTAACAGTCTTTGTAGATGTTTCTCCTAAAACATTTTTTATCCTATAAAGTCTGTTTTCTTAAGCTATATCAGTCTGCAGTGGTGAGAACAGTGTCTGGACTTCCTCTTTTTGGTCCCTACACAATTGCATTTGAGAGATTTTGCTTTGATGTGATGCCATCAGTCTTTATTGATGTTTAAGAAGTGGCCCTTTGAAGCTGTGTTTTTAAAATTAAGATATTGAGGATATTTATTAGGTGATTGTCTTTATGAAGACAAAAGGGATGTCTGTTTTTGGCAGTAAGATTGCTCATTTGTACGACTAATTGTTTATCTAGTGGACGTTGTGTAACTGTTGAGGTGCTTTTGTCTCATTTGTTAATAGAAAGCTTAAAGACACATTTGTGGCCTATCTGTAGTAATTATATAGATCATTAAAGTATGTGATTTGACATTTATTTTACCTCATATTCTTTTCTTTTTTTAATTAATAGAATTTTTTTTGGTGGGGGGATCAGTTTTAGGTTCACAGAACAAATTGAAAGAAAAGTACAGAGTTCCTCTATACCCCCTTCTTGCATTTCCCTTAGTTACATCTTGCATTAGTGTGGTAAATATGTTACTAACTCATCAGCCAATATCTATATACTGTTATTAACTAAAGTCCAGTTTCCATTAGAGCTCACTCTTTGTGTTGTGCATTTTATGGGTTTTGATGAATGTATAATGACATGTATCCCTCATTACAGTATCATAAAAATTAGTTGCACTGTCCTAAAAATCTCCTGTGCTCCACCTATTCATGCCTCCCTGCCTCCAACCACCCCCTCTCCCAAATTCCTGGCAACCACTCATCTTTTTACTGTGTCCATAATTTCGCCTTTTCCGGAATGTCATATAGTTGGAATTATATAGTATGTGGCCTTTTCAGATTGGCTTCTTTCACTTAGCAAAATATATTTAAGGTTTGCTGGGTTTTTTCTTTTCTTTTTGAGGAAGATTAGCCCTGTTCTAACATCTGCTGCCAATCCTCCTCTTTTTGCTGAGGAAGTCTGGCCCTGAGCTAACATCCGTGCCCATCTTCCTCCACTTTATATGTGGGACGCCTGCCACAGCATGGCTTGATAAGTGGTGCCACGTCTGCTCTCAGGATCTGAACTGGTGAACCCTGGGCCGTCACATCAGAATGTGCAAAACTTAATGGCTGCACCACTGGGCCGGCCCCTGGGTTTTTTCATTTTTTAATCCCATTCTTCATGTATGCTGTTTCATGCAGACCTGTAAACATCTTGAAATTCTTTCTAGATTAAGGTAGGGTGAAAATCAGCAAATACTTGAGAGCCTGTTATCTGCCCTCTGGCACTGGGAATACTGAAATGGCTCATGGTTTCCTGCCCTGAGGAAATAGACAGTTTAACTGATCCTTTTAATAGTGTTAAGTGTTAATGCTAGAGGTCTGTTGCTTGGGATGACAAGGGCAATTGGGATTCACTTGGACTAGATATAGTAAGACTTGTGTTAGATAAGGGTGAACCAGGTTAAATAATGTATAGCATCTATTCAGCAGAAAGGATTGGGCATATTGTAGGCTCCAGGGTCAATCCGATGGCTTTTATTTTAGATTTTTCTCTTAGATAAAACCATACTTCCTTAAGAAATGTTAAGTAGGAAATAAGCTAGAACAGTTTTAGGATGTACTGGACTTTGAGTTGAATGATTCTGGAAATACTGTCTTTTAAGACAAATTTTTTTTTTTTAATTTTCTTTTTAAAGATTTTATTTTTCCTTTTTCTCCCCAAAGCCCCCCGGCACGTAGTTGTGTATTTTTAGTTGTGGGTCCTTCTAGTTGTGGCATGTGGGATGCCATCTCGGCATGGCCTGACACGCTGTGCCATGTCTGTGCCCAGGATTCGAACCAGCAAAACCCTGGGCTGCCCAAATGGAGTGTGCAAACTTAACCGCTCAGCCACAGGGCCAGCCCCTAAGACAAATTTATAAGTTGATGTGATGTGAGGAGAAAGAGCTGATAGGCGTTGGTTCTGCTGTCTTTTTTCCTTAGAGATATTGCGGTCTGGTTGTCCTTTTTTATGTATATAACTAAATATAAAGTCTTTGTAAAAATTCTAGGTTGAAAGAAAAGGAAAATGAAATGAAGAGAGTAGAAACTATGCTAAAAGAGAGGGAGAGTGATCTTTCTAGCAAAACAAAGTTGTTACAGGTGAATATGTTTACTTAAAATTAATTATTGTGTGAATTATTGTTTTTGCATGTTTTAAAACAATTTTAACTAGTATGAAAGAAAATAGAATCCAGATTGACTTTCCCTCCTACCCACATACTGGATCTCATTCCGCAGAGATAAGTACTATCAAGTGTTTATATATCTTTTTGAGAAGTGTCCATGCATAAGATGTGTGTGTGTATACTTATTTTTTTAAACATACTGTGTTTAACCATACACACTTTTGTAGTTTGCTCCCCTCTATTGATAACGTTTTTGAGATCTTTCCACATAAGCACATTTCTATCTTTAACTTTTCTTTTTCCCTTGGTGCAGAAGATTGGCCCTAACCTAGCATCTGTTCCCAGTCTTCTTTTTGCTTGAGGAAGATTCTCTCTGAGCTAACGTCTGTGCCAGTCTTCCTCTACTTTCTATGTGGGTCGCTGCCACAGCATGGCTTGATGAACAGTGTGTAGATCCGTGCCCAGGATCTGAACCCGTGAACTCTGGGCCACTGAAGTGGAGCACGCCAAATTTAACTGCTATGCCACAGGGCCGGCCCCTATACCCTTATAAAATTATCACTATTTTAGAATTCTCCTGGCTTGTGTGATATGTTTCAGAAGTTTTGTAGAAAATAAAAATCTCTGTTCAGGTATTCATGTTTAATTTGTTTTTTAAATAGGAGATACAAGATGAAAACAAATTGTTTAAATCCCAAATTGAGCAACTTAAGCAACAGAACTACCAACAGGTAGGCACTAGTAGCTGGCTTGCCTTTTATTATGTGGTAAAAAATCTGTGACTGTCTAAGTGTTCTTTACCATTTGCCTTTTCATTGAGAATAAGGTATATGTTGTTTTATTTATAAATGTTTATCAAATTTCCAGAAAACAAAGTAATTTGCTATGCCATATCCAAGATAAAATAATACACAATCTATAAAGTACCCACAAATAATATCAGTGTCTATATTCCAGGTCTGTTACGTATTTGTGTGTATGTTTTCAGATCCTCTAAAATGCTTTTCTTAGCAAGTCAGAATCCTGTGGAGGTCAGTGTAAAAACGTGTGTGTCCTCCCTCCCTTCCCAAACAGAACATCAGGCATCGAAGGGAAGCTGAGGGATGTGTAATGTTAGAAGTAGTAGTTTACCACTATTGAAAACAATTTTTAAGGGAAAACTCTGCTTGCTAAATATAAAAAAAAAATGTGCTTTTAAAAGATGTTACCAAAATATTCTTTATTTTATGAATGTATATGGGTAAATTAGAAAGTGTTTTGAGGGGCAAAAGAATGTGAGTCCTTGTCAACAAGAAGCTCGCAGTAGTTGAGTTTGGGAGGTTGTAGTCAAGGAGTAAAGACCATATGTGAAGGGCTATGTGCTGTTACATATTATGGAAAATTAACTTTTTGTTACATGCACGTTAACTAACTTTTCTTAGTTTTTCTTTTGACTTAATTTATGATAGTTTTTTGACTTTTGAAAGCTTAATGTAGTCAGATATGAATTATACAGTATGAAAATTTAAGATATTAATTCAGTGCTTTGCACACGTAGGAAATTAGTAAATCCTTGTTAGATGAAGATTTGAAGTATGTAGTGATAGTGAAGGGTTGATTAGCACTCAGTACAGTTTATAAATTTGTCCGTGTTTTTATTAGCATTCCTTGGTGATGGGAATATAGAATATATGGTATTTTTACCTTTGGTGTTGTCTTAATTTATATCTGAGAAGAGTTTTAATCTTTTGAAGTCCTTTGGAGAACTTTATTTTGAAATAACATTTAACTCTTTTAATAGGCATCTTCTTTTCCCCCTCATGAAGAACTATTAAAAGTGTAAGTAATAATTTTGATTCACAGTTTGGGAAGTGATAACTGTTTTTATGTGCTAAATGGTGCTCAGAAAAGCAATTTAATGTAACTGCAAATGGTCACCTAATTTTTACAGTTCTATTTAGATTTCTTGAACTGCCCCTCCATAGAGCTTAGCTGTGCCTTTGAGCTAATGTACTTTTTTATGGTATTTGGATTTCTTTGAATATTTTGTTGAGGGAGATTTTGATTTTTCAGGCATTCAGAAAACATCTAATCAAATTAAACTATACTTTGAAGGCTTTACTAATTTATCTTAAATTATTTCAGTTCTCCTCCTGGTATTATGGAATTGAATTATGCAAATTTTGGTTTAGTGTTTGCATTTTTAAAAAATCTCATAATCTTTATGGTGATGGTTCTTTTTTTTCTTTTGATGAGGAAGATTGGCCCTAAGCTAACATCCATTGCCAATCCTCCTCTTTTTCGCTTGAGGAAGATTATCCCTGAACTAACATCCAAGACAGTCTTCCTCTGTTTTGTATGTGGGATGCCACCACAGCATGGCTTGATGAATGACGTGTAGGGTCTGCACATGGGATCTGAACCCGTGAACCCCAGGCTGCCGAAGCAGAGCATGTGAACTTAACTACTACGCCACTGGGCCAGCCCCTGGTTGCTGCCTTTTAAGGAGACTTGTTTTTACTGAAACATTTTTCTTATATTGTTGGCCTGTATTTTTCTCTAAGAGGCTACCTTTAAGGTCATTTCAGATAAGTAGGTATGTTTTGACCTGTTAAATGTCAGCTACAGTAAGTATATTAGGTGATACAAGTAATCTAAATGTCCTTCCATCTTGACTTGTTTCTAGAGTTGGTGATTTACTAATTTAGAATTATTTACTGTTCAGTTGAGTCTTGAGTTTGACTGTGTAGAACAAGGCTCAAGAAACTTTCTCTATGAATGGGCTGATAGTGAATATTTTAGGCTTTGTGAGCCACAGAGTTCTCTGTTTCATACTGTTTTCTTAAACAATCCTTTAATAGTGTAAGATCAGCTCTTGGCTAGAGGGCCGTACAAAAACTGACTGTGGGTTGGGCCCAGAGCCCTAGTTTGCCAACTCCTTATATAGGACCTGATTGTTAGGGAAGAGCTGTTTGTAATTTAACTGTCTACCCAGGCTGCTCTCAAGTGTAACGGAACTGAATTGTGAATTTTTGCCATTACTGTCTGCATTTCTGGGAAATACCTAGCTCATGAGATGGAACCAGAAAAACATGAATCCTGAGACTGTTATGAAAATGACGAGAACACCTACCTCACCTTAATATCTTACTGTTGTTGGGGGTTAGCCGCTTGAAGAAAGTCATAACTGGTTTCATTACCTTCTGGAAAAAGAAGAATGTACTTCCGGGAGAGCTTCTACATCAGTTTCCACTCTTCCGAAAATAGCTACTTGATTGCCTCAGATAAAAATAGGAATACCTACTTACAGCAGTTCATGTATTCATGAACTGTTTCTTAGGGGAAGATTTCTCTTTAGCACGATTGTCAGCATGTCATATTGTAAAAATTTATTTAAAAAATCATTTCTGAAAATAAAAATTCATAGATGGGCTTTCGTGATAACAGTAGCTAAGCTTAAAGAGTTTGCTTGTCAAGTTAATGCGTTTTTCAAAGCATCATCTACTTGCTGTTTTTATTTTGTGGTAAAAAATATTGTATTCACTGTTTACCTAAAATACTGCTATATGTATCCATGTTTTGGTTTAGAATTTCAGAAAGAGAGAAAGAAATAACTGGTCTCCAGAAAGAATTGGCTTCTTTGACAGACGCTGTTGAACACCAGAGGAAGAAAAACAATGTGAGCAAGTCTTTATCAGAATGAAGCTTTTCTTTTTATCGCTTCACTGAAGTAGCATGGTTCAGAATTTCTTTTTTAGCCTGCTTTTACTTTAGATTTCTTCTTAATCTTGTAAGACAGTACTGTTTTGTGTGTAGCTTTTTGGGGTAATCATTTATTGGAGAGCAGATTTTTTTAATGAATAAATGAAAAGACCAATTTGTACACTTCTGAATATCATTTTAAATGTCAATGCTATAATTATTACAGCTTCAGTTTTTTTACTAGAATACAGTTGACTTTCTGTTGAACTTTTATTTGGAAAAATTATTCTTTCATGTCAGTATGTTAAAATGGAAGGCGTTTCCTCTTATTTTGATTGGGTTAGCCATTTTGTAAACTAAAAGTATGCCAGAATTCAAACTCAGTTAAGTGTCTTTCAAAGACTTCTGGAGCCTCCCTCTTTAAACTGAGAGGTGGTTCAGATTTTGATAATTAAGCATGGTAGAGGCCTCAGAACCTGAATACATTTATGCTGGAATGGGTAGGGATAGTGCCCTAAGCAATATATTCTAGTACTTTTACTGAATAGACGAATAGTGAATTTAGGTGAATTTCTTAAATTCTCTCTGACCAGAAGGTGCCACCTGTAAATAGAATCCAAACATTCTTGCTAGAGAATGAATTTTTGACACCAGAGTGTGATTTGCTAAGACTTGAGCAAAGTTAAAAATGTTATTGATATCTAAGGGGATATTCATAGTAAATTGATAGATGTTTTCTAATGAAAGTTAAACTTTCGAAGTTTGCGTTAATTTGTTAATTTAACAAGTTGACATGTTCCTGCACCCCTGAGTTTGTCAAAATTAGGTATGTGAATTGCCCTTTGTGTGTTTGTGTAACACTACTAACAGCATTGCAGTTGGCCACAAAACCTGAGGTGAATTTGCCAATATACTGCTAACGTCCTGACGGTGTTTTATTATTGGGATTCTGAGATAAGGTGGACATAATAATGCCAGTATAGTGCAGGAGGCAGTGAAGTGGTGAGGAGAGCCAGGACGCTGGAGGCCCGCAGACTGCGGCGTCAATCCATTCTAGGTCTGCCACTTCATTTGCTGTGTGGACTTGGCCAGATATCTTAACCTGCTTGAGCTATGGTTTCCCATTGATAAAATGGGAATAGATACTTCTTAGGGTTGTTGGGAGGATTAATCAGAATTTATATGAGGCGCCAAGTACGGCGTTAGGCACTTAAGTAAGCATTCAATAAGTGGTTATTATTGGCTTTTTATTTTTTGTTTTTAATCCGTTTAGATTTCTAAATCTGAAGAAAGATTGAAATATTGCAGATTGTCCTTATTTGTATTCGCTAATGAAATACTGTTAAAATAGATCTTTTCAGATCTCAGTTTCTTGTGACCTCTGTCTCTCTCCCAAGAGGACGTGTTTTATAGCCTTCCAGCCTCCCTGGGTGCCTCAGTCAAGTAGCTCACACAGCTCCTGTCAGGTTGCTTTATGGCACATACATTTGACCGTGCCAAGAAAGGTCGAGAAGCACTGTGAGTTAACTGTGTCACTCCCAGGTAGACTTGAAGTGTGTTAACTCAGTAAAACATACTTAGAGAAACCATGTTGTGCTGCATTGGGAAGTTCACAAGTGGTCCTAGGCCTTGTTTAAAAATCCCCTGTGAAGCTTTTTGCAGTGCTTGTGTATTTGCTCGTCCTCAGGCCTCTAATGATCTGTGTACTCAATCATATTTGTAATCTTAGTTTGTGTATTTACTTTTGAATGCTTTCTTCTTTGTTACATGTGCACAGTAATTACTTTAAAGCTGACTTTTTGGTGTGTATACTAAAACATGGGAAGTGGGCATCTTTATTTTCTCATTCAAACTTCTAAACATTGCTTTTTATTTTTTTGCTAATATACATATTTTCCCATTGAAATAATTTTGCAGTAACCAGCATTTAAATGCAGTGCAAAATACTGATGAAGTAAAAAGCAAAAATCTTTCAATATGGATAAACTGAAATCATTTTTTCTAAAAATGATTAGGACCTTCGGGAGAAAAACTGGGAAGCAATGGAAGCATTGGCATCAACTGAAAAAATGCTGCAGGACAAAGTGAACAAGACTTCCAAGGTTGTAATGCTAACTCCTGGAAACAATGCACTGAACAGAGAAAATCTGCAGCTTGTCTTAGAATCAGACTAAAGCGTTTAATTTTACTGCAATTTAAATATAAAATCTCCTTACCATCCACATTTATCATCTCCATCATCTCTGCTTTTTCCTCTACTCTCTGAACTTTAATTTTGGGCATGCTGGTTTGTTGTGACTACCTGATTGTTTGAGCTTCGGTGATTACTGCTTTAAGCTGCAGAGTCTTAGGAGAACTATGCTGTCCATGGAAGCTCTTCTTAGAGCCAGGGTGCCTCTTGGGGTGGTTAAGAGAGCTTCGATGAAAACTCTGAGCCAAAAACCTCTAGCTGAATTAACAAACACATTCGAATACATAGGATGTACTTAGGATGCACAGTGAACTTGCCTAGGTTCTTTGGGGGCACACCAGGATAACTCAGACATATGTCTTAAAATATGTATGAAATGTACAGGAAATATGTCTTAAAATGTACAGGAAAAGGATCAATTCTAGTTATGTTCTTGGAGATGGTTCCTTAAAAGAGGTGAAATTAAAATTAAACTTTAGGTTTTGAATCGGCTGGAGAGTAGTGATGCATGTGTTATGTTTAGTATGGAATATCAGTAGAAGGGATAATTCTCTTGACCAGAGTATGTAAAGTACTCCTGAAACATATATACCCCTCTACTTTCAAATGATAAAAGATAAGCTTCCTGTGTTCAGGTTGTTCCGTGGGTTTAAAGGTTTCTAATGAATTGTAAATTGAGAAGTTGTTTTTAATGATTAAGAGAAGTGACAGTGCCAGTTCAGTCAAACATTTTGAAAATTCCTACCAAGAATTAGTGTGGAACAGGAGTGCTGAATTTTGCAGATGGGTTAATAAAGTTCATTAATTATGTGCCTCAATCAGCATTCTATAAGCATTTTGCATGCCAAAGTAGTAACATTTGAAGGACTTTTTTTTTTTTTTAGCAAAACAGAGTTTTTACAAATTTTTTTAATCAAGTATATGTTTGTAGTTATATTTTCTTAAGTGTAATGGATTTGTATTTACTTAAATACCTATTCACCTGGCCCTAATTTTCACTAAAATCTAAATTTGAGACAGCTGGCAGATACTAGGCCGGATTGGATATTGTTTCATTGTAAGTGGTTGCAGTCAGTTCTGTCAGCAGTGAGGGTTCTGGTATAGTTTTTGGGTGTTTCTGTAACTTCATTTTTCACTGTTAAGAGCTACGTTTTAACTTTTATTTTGTTAATGAGACTGGGTATCTAGGAAGTGCTAATCTCTTAATATTGTGCCATTCATGCAAGAAGTTATATGCCACCTGTCATAGGCATTCTTGCATATTATGATTCCAAAAGAAAGCTAGAATTTATCCATGTTGTGTCATGTGCTTGGTGATGAGTTTAAGAATTTATCCGTATTTAAAAACTCATCACCAATGATGGCTTCTTGCGCAGCTAATAATCTACAGAGAATAGAATTTAGTCTCTCTCTGTTTTAGTGGAATTTAGATGGTCTTCAGCATAAGTGTAAAGTGATGTTGATTGACCTAGGACCACAACTTGTGTTGTAAGGAGTAAATATTCCTCAGGAGCTACTATAAATGACAGGTTCACACAAAATATACTTCATGTATACTACACTTAGATAAAGATAGTAAGGAAATTATAATAATTTTCAATATTAGATCTTTTCCAGGTGTTGAATTGGAATGGAAATTGCTATCTACCACCAAACTACTATGTCAAGTGAAAAACTTTTAGCTAAAATTCTTAGTATAGAATAAAAGTAACTTCTCATCTTTGTGCCTCTTGGTTACAAGTTAGACACGTTTCCTTTAGTGGGTTTCTTTTCCACTTGAGCAATTTTCAAAGAAGCTTCTGTTCCAGTGTCTCTTTTCCTACCTGATTTTATGTAAAGATTGCTTTTCCACTTCTGTGGTCAGATGATAAAGTTAACCTCATAATTATCTCTGAATTAGCACTTAACCACCTTCCTTGAATGAGTATTCCTTATTTTATGCAGTTATATGGGTATATTCCTGAAAAGCAGTGGACTTTATTGAATTACTGAAAATATTGAATTACTGAAAATACTGCATTAAAACATCTATTTTGGGGGTGCACCCTGGTGGCCTAGTGGTAAAGTTTGGCGCACTCCACTTTGGTGGCCCAGGTTTGGTTTTCTGGGCGTGGACCTCCACCATGCGCCTGTCAGTGGCCACGCTGTAGTGACGGCCTACACACAGAAAAGGGAATTTTGGCAGCGGAATTTAGCTCAGGGTGGGAGTCTTCCTTAGCAACCCCCCCCCCCCCCCCCCGGCAAAAGTCTATTTTTAAAATCCTGAATAAAGTAACACCTTTTTGTGTGAACAGAATGATTTGTGTAACTTTAGATTTTCATGTTATTAGGTTTTCTTAAATTGAAGTGTGTGCATCTTAAATCTGTAATAGATTTCAAAGATCACATTTAAATGGTGGGGGAAACAGGGTGGACACCTTGCTAGCTTGCTTGCCTTCTTGTCACCTGTTGAACTTCATAAGTGTTGTTTTGAGGTGATTTTCTTGGCTTGGTTTAGATGTGCATTTTTATAGGCGTCATTTTGTTTTTTATCTTGTAGAGATAGTTTGAATATTATATTTTTATTTTGCCTGTAATCCTTACCCTAATTTTGACAAACCATGGTTTTGAGTTAATAATTGACATACATTAGAGTTGGATTTAAAATCACCAAATTTAGACACGCATTTATAATACTTACCTTTAAATTTACAGCTAACAGAGTCCACACACAAGTGTCAGAATTAGTCTTGTTGCTGCTTGGCATTGGGGAAGTAACATGCCATCAGGCTGTCCTTTCACTTTCCTCTTTTTCCCATGTATACCACTCATCAAATTTTGATGGTCTGTTGTTTTTTTGTTTTTTTGTTTTTGCTTTGTTTAGCATAAGTAGCTTCACCTGACCTTGAAGCTAGAAATATGAAACTGGCCATTTTAATCCCTTGGCATTAGTGGTCCATCAGTGATGCATTTTTTTTGTAGAGAGATTTGCCAGCCAGTGAGCCTCAGTTATGTTGCCCACGTACATATTTTTTGCATGTAGTTTGTTTTAGCTGTAGGAAGTGTTTTCGGATTTTTTTTGTCTTTGATTTTGTTGTTTTTTAAATTGTTTCTGGAGAGGCAAATCACTTGATTTCTAATGGTAAGGAAAATGTCCATATTGTCAGATATTGCCTTGGCTTGATTGACATAAGATATTATTTGTTATTTAGGATGCTTTAGAGATTTTGCAGATTTTTTCTTATGGATGCATTTTGATATTTTAAAATGGTAAATTTTAACATTCATCAGTATTAAGATGAATTTTTAAAATCCTATGACTTTTTCCTCCTTTAGAACTTAAAAGACCGTAGGTTTTTTTTTTAAAATCTGTAATCTTGTAAGTTTGATTTGGTTCATCTTCTGCTTTAGGAAAGACAACAACATGTGGAAGCGGTTGAGTTGGAAGCTAAAGAAGTTCTCAAAAAATTGTTTCCAAAGGTGTCTGTCCCTTCTAATCTGGTAAGATCGATTTATTATTTTTTAGACCATGACATCTTTGTCATTATTCAAGGACATTGTGAGTCAGCAGCCTGGGCACTCTGCACCTGGTTCCAGCAGTGTACCACTTGCTTACTCATCCCGTTTTAACCTAGGGTGCTTGTGAGTGGTGAAAATCAATAACTTGGTGCAAAACTCATTTCTCTTTATTCAGCTGTTACTTTTGTTATATTCTACAAAATTTACATGGTAGACATTTTATTCAGAGGATTATAAACGTCATATTTGGGAAAGAAATGTCTCTTAATGGTTAATAAACTGATAATGTTCTTAATGGCTTTATTCAAAGTAGAACTTAAAGCGATGGCTTCTTAGTTTTAGGACACTTTTTAATTAAATATATTTAATAATATGAACCAGGCTTTTTTCATTTCAAAACTCAAGATTTTGGTCATCTGTTAACTTCTTCAAGCAAAGGTCTTGAAGATAAAACAGAACAGCTTGCTTTACTTGGCTTGTGTGTGTTTTAAGTGGGAGAGAAAAGTTGATTTGATTCAGAGAAGAAATACAGTGAATATTTGAGGGCAGAGCAAGCCATTGAGTGTTCATGTAGTTTCCTAAAATGGGGGAGTCCGCCTTTTTTTATTTTAATGGGAAATTATATACATACTCAAAAATAGAACAGCATATTGAGCCCAGGGTATCCGGTATCCCTCTTCAGCAGTTAGCAGTATATGGCGTGCCTTGATACACAGTCTTCTTCTGCCTCCTGTCCTGCATTTCCTAGATTATTTTGAAGGAAGTCAGACATCAGAAGATTTCATCTGTAAATATTTCGGTAACTGTTTCTAAAAGATGAGGATCCCTTTAAAGAAACTATTACATTAACAAAACCCTTAGTTTCATACACCTAGTCGGTACTTGTATTTCTCCAGTTGTCACATAAATTGTCATTTTAATGGAATAAAAACTACTTACTTGGGTCCTGACTAAAACAGACCACCATGAGGTCAACATGTGATTGGTTTAAGATATCTCTTAGATCTTTTATTTTTATTTAATTTTTTTTTTTTTAAAGATTGGCACCTGAGCTAACAACTGTTGCCAATCTTTTTTTTTCTGCTTCTTGTCCCCAAATCCCACCCCGTACATTGACGCATATTTTAGTTGTGGGTCCTTCTAGTTGTGGCATGTGGGATGCCGCCGCAACATGGCCTGATGAGCGGTGCCATGTCCACGCCCAGGTTCCGAACCGGTGAAACCCTGGGCCGCCGAAGCAGAGCTGGCGAACTCAACCACTCGGCCACGGGGCTGGCCCTCTCTTAGATCTTTTTATTCCACACGTTCCCTTCTTTTTGTCAGCAAACCTTCCTCCCTCTTTTTTTTAAGCCTGGTGGTTTCTTATGCAGTTTCCCAGTCTGGATTTAGCTGACTGCATCCCTGTAGTGTCAGTATGTTCCTTGGTCCTCTGTGTATCCCATAAATTGATAGTCAGTAGAGGCCTGATTAGATCCAGGCTCAATACTCGGGGTGGGGGTAAAATGGGGTGAGGGCAAGACTACTTCATGGGCAGTGTTGTGCACTTCATCAGGAGGTCTCTAATGGCTGCTTGTCTTTCTTTGGCCCATTGGAGCTTATTTGAGCTGGCTACCAAATCCTTTTGACACAATACTGCTCAACTTTGGTAGCTTCTTTACTTTGTGGTGTGACCAGGTGTCGCTCATTTATTGTGTGCATTTCCTGCCCGAAACTTGGAATTAACTATTTTTCCAAGGAACTCTTGCCTCTTCTTTCTGCGGTGCTAGGTGTGGTGTAAATAAACTTACTAGCTTGGTCTGTGTGTAGTCTGAGTTTAGCTGCTTGCTCTCTTAGATTATATCTACATATAGTCTATATTTAATATGCCCAAGAAGCAAAAATTCTTCTGTTTTCATTGTAATTGTTGAGGATACATTCAGCTTGATAGATTTAGTAGATATCTACCACTCTGGGTTGAACTGATGAAATAACTTGGGCTGGGCAAACATATGGATACGTTGTCAGTTCTAGGAACTGAGAGAAGGGGTTGCTATTCATATATTTCGTATTTTTTCCTTTGTGACCATAACCTGTTTTTATTTCTTGATTTATTCATACTTTATATTTTATTGCTTAATGGAAATAAAATTTAGGGGTTTATTTATTTGGCAGTATTTTATGAACCAAGAGAGTTAATGATTTATCATTTCTGTTCTTTTAAGATTGTGTCAGATCACCGGTATTAAAAATTCTTTTTAATGTAACCAATTCATTCTTAAGAGCAATATTACCCACCCTCAACAACCAAATCTTTTTGACCTTATAAATATTTGTAAATCATCATACGACATGGATGATGGTATTTGGCCTCTGTTCATCCACTTGTTAAAAGTTGAATATTTTTGCATGTAGTCTGTATTTAAGAAATATATTAAACTTTCTATGTCCTACTTAGGGTCTAGCATTTTAGGTTTGTAAAGACATGAAGGATAATCTGTTTATCTTAAGATAATAAAGCAATAATAATATAATAGTAAGACAATATAGTCAGTAGATATAAAAGGGATTTTATACGTGAAATAATTTTTTTTTTTATTGTTTTCTGTTGCTTTTTTGCTAAGCAAATCAGCATAGGAGAGATCTAAACTATATGACCTGGACGGAGTTCTACAAACTTTAAGCAACTAAATCAGTTTTTCAGCTGACTTTAATTTATATTGAATCTCAGTATTTGAAGCTAAGTAAGATTTTAATAGTATACATTTAGTCTTGGTTGAAATTTATAATGTGAAAATGTATTGTCTTTTAAATGGCGAGGCTGTTTTGACTAATGTGTACTGTGGTGTCTTGCACTATGGTGTGATCTCGGCATCAGGTTTGTTTTTTATCCTTTGATAGCATACAGAGAATCCTGATTCAGCCGCATAAGTAAAGCTCTAAATTAGAGCAGTTAATAGAAATTTCATGTGCGTTCTTTTTTCTTGGATTAGACTAAACTGAAGACTTAAAAGAGGAAAAAGAAGAAATTTGATTGAAAGTATCTAACAAATACTCTTTCTAAGAGGTTAAAATTCAGACAGTAAGCAGCAAAAATCTAGAATAATTTATCCTAAAATTCAGAATAGTGACTAAAAGTATAAATACATGCCTTACATTTGCTAACCTGTCAGCACAAATAGAGTTTTTGTTGGTTTTAAACACGTAAATGTTTGTATATTCTTATCATTTCTCATTATGATTTTAAAAATACTTCATATTACCTGTTTATTTTGAAGTGTCCTCAGAACCCCTGGCGCACCTTCAGAGAGTCTGAAACCCTCTGAATAGAGTGTCTTTGGTTGAGCTTCACTTTATGAACTTAGGAGACTTAGTTTTTGGGAACTGGTTTACCTTAAAAAAAAGTTTTGAAAAATTATTCATTCTTTGTTTTCTGTGTTTTAAAGATTGAATCTATTAGTCCTGGCGCTAGTTAAGCGATAGAGGCTGGATTTGAGCCCAGATCTTCTACCTATAAGTTCAGAATTCAGTTGCAAATATCCTTGGTCAGGGTAAATAAGTTTTGATTTTGATTGTTGTACATAGGTATATTTTTAGTGTTTATTTTCAGGGCTGGGTTACGCACAACTTATGCAACAATTGTATTCTTCTTTGAAATTTCCAGAGGGGTGGTGTTTGTTTATGTAAGTTTCTTTTATAATCATCTAATTTGGTTATTTAAAATTTTTTATCTATTTCATTTAGATATTTTTTGAAATTGGTTATTTTGACTTCTTCTCCTCAGAGTTATAGCGAATGGTTGCATGGATTTGAAACGAAGGCAAAAGAATGTGTGGCTGAAACTTCATGTTCAGAGGAGATAAAGGTTAGTTCAAGAGTGAAATATCTACTATATTTTAACCTATATTTAAAAAAGAAGTAAATCAGAATTTGTCTTTATGAACTTGGGAAAGAAAGGATATGTTATGAGTAGAATAATGCTCTTTTGAGAAAGTGTAAGGTGATTCCGTTTTCTGTAAGTGTGGGTGGGAATGCTGTAAGTCTTCCTGTAGTCAATTTGTGTACAAAGCTAATGTTTGCCGTTTCTTTGACTCTGTATCTTAATCATTTCTAAAACTGAATATTTAACTGTCTCTTACTCTCTTTTTAGCCTGGGTTTAAAAAGTAAAGATCAGTTGAGGTAGGTAGGCAGAAACTGACTGGTTTGCTAAAGCATCCCCAAATACATCATTTTAGGAGTGTTCAGAACCTGGGTGCATTTTTATCCTTGACTACTGAAATTTGAGAGATTAAACTTTCTTGAATCTCAAGTGGCATGAATAAAATCCCCTTTCCCATGTGTGTAGCATAGGCATTGTGTCTTTAGTGCACATGTGGGCCTGCTTTGATTTTACCATCCTACTTATGAGAGACAAGCCCCTTGATTATAAAGTTATGTATTGTATTTTGTAATGAGCAGACTTGGGGAGTTTTATTAGCAAAAAACAAATGACCAAAAAGATCATTGAACCTCTTTGGTACTTAAGAAGGTTGAAATGTAGTGTTGCATTATAAAATAGGTAGAAACCATTTGTCATACCATTAAGTACTGAAACAAATCTGAAGCACGAAACTTTCTGGTAAAACTAGAGAATTTTTCTTTATTTCCTTCTTTGCAGGTTCTAGAGCACAAGTTGAAAGAAGCCGACGAAATGCACACATTGTTACAGCTAGAGTGTGAAAAATATAAATCCGTCCTTGCAGAAACAGTAGGAAATGATTTTTAATCAACATTTTATTTTTAAATCATTAACTTAAATAGTTTATGTTGGGATTAGAACATGAATTTTTCAAAACACCTGTACTTTTGTGCATAGGAAGGAATTTTACAGAAGCTACAGAGAAGTGTGGAGCAAGAAGAAAATAAATGGAAAGTTAAAGTCGATGAATCACAAAAGACTATTAAACAGGTATTTAAAAAAGACACACTGAGAGCAGCGGTTCTCAAAGTTGGGCTGTGGACCAGCAGCAGCAGCGTCGCCTGGGAACTTGTTAGTGGTGCACATTCTTGGGCCCCGCCCCAGACTTACTGAATCTGAAACTGTAGGGCCACCAGTCTGTGTTTTAAAGAGCCTCCCAAGTGATTGTGATGCCCACCCAAGTTTGAGAATCACTGTTTTAGAGTGCGACTGGAGGGTGATGATGTAAAGTGCTTTGGAAGTCACAGAGCTGCTCACCGCATGATAACACGAGGCAGAGGATTTGGGCTTCAGAGTAAGTTCTGCAGCATTGATATGCGAGCCAGGATGTAGCACTCAAGAAAAAGTCAGTCTTCCCTTCTCTTCATGGGACCTGAGTGTTACTGTGCAACCTTAATTTTTCTCCTGTTTACTTGGGTACGGTAAAGAGTGCCGTCTGTTACTCACTTGTTTTCCTGGGCCAACCTGTGCAGAAGTTAGAGTTGCTGGTGGTACTCTGGGTTAATACATTTGAAGATTAATTGTTAAAAGAATGAGACACTTTTTAGCTGGGCCTAATATCATGCAAATAGATAGAGATAGATTTTGACCATAATTTAAATCAATTAAATGTGACTCTCACTTTTAAGGTCTTTTAAAAATCACTGTGGCTTTAAATGAGATTCATTTTAAAACCTCTGAAGTGTCTGATTAAAATTCTATAAGATAGAAGTCTCTATATCCTTGATGGCTTACTTGGTCATATAATCGTTTCCCATTTCAGATGCAATTGTCATTCATACCTTTGGAGCAAGAGCTAGAGCGATTAAGAAGAGAAAATAAAGATATTGAAAATGTATGTTATTTCATCATTTGACTTGTAACCCGGGGAGTCATTTTTAGCATTAAGGGTTGTCTTAAGATCTCTCTTGTAAGATTTCTGTTATTTAATGATGCAGTTCTTATGCCTTTAAGAATATCTTGGGTAGTGTTGTAGATGAAATAGTTTTATATTCATAAGTGTCATAACTTTCCATTGTGGGGAAGCATCATGAGAGGAAATCTTAAATGTTTTGTTAACCTTTCCTTCTTTGTTGTGTTGCTAGCTGAGAAGAGAACGAGAGCATTTGGAAATGGAACTAGAGAAGGCAGAAATTGAACGATCTACGTATGTTACAGAAGTCAGAGAGGTACTTACAATAGAATTTTTTCAACCTTGCTTCTCGGTTGAAGTTTATAACAGTGATAAAATGTTTCAGTATAAGTTCTTTGTGGCAGAGCTTCCGAGTAGCGTACAAAAACATGGGATATCATAAGGAGATCAACTTAAACTCTAAACTTCATTGCAGCTGAAAGATCTGTTGACTGAATTGCAGAAAAAACTTGATGATTCATATTCTGAAGCAGTAAGACAGAATGAAGAGCTAAATTTGGTAAGAAGCTTGTTCTCCACTGGGCATCAATTAGGCTCTGAAAACACTTGGGTTGACATGTGGAGAGACCATCCAAACTTTTTCTCCTTGCTAACATCTTTAGCTTGGCATTTTATAAGTTTAAGATAATCTTCATATTCTGATGACTCCTAAGATGATCCTTCTTTTCTTGACTCCTAAGATGATCCTTCTTTTCTTAGCTCCTAACAAAGGCATGTTTGGCTTGCAAATCTTTTTCAAAAACATCTTCCCTGTTCTATAAAACCTGATTTGTTGAACAGTATTATTTTCGGTGAATAATGAAGTGAAACAAACAGTAAAGATTGGTTGAGTTGTGAAGATTCTCTTCTCTGAGTTACCATAGTTAACGGGACCTCTCGTTTCTAATCTGGAAGGAGATTATTGAAGTTAAAGATACATACTCTTTATTCAAGGGCAATAATCCAATCCAGCTGCTTCTTTGAACTGGTCTTTCTATAGATTGTAGAAAACAAAAAGCTTGTGAAATTCTTTATCATTAACATACCGTGTAAAGCATAGTAATCTTAAAACTATAGACCTAAAGATAAGTGAAGTTAGCCAGATGTCTTATAAAGACATAGAATACACTGTATTCCCATTCCTAAACTTCCTGGAAATTTATACTGATTATGACAGACTTAGTTGTCAGATAGATATGACTATCTTGTCAGATGTTTCGAACAACAATCGTGTCTTTCCATGATTTAAAAATCGTTACAGCATGTGATTAGATTTCCTCAAAGTATCTGAATTAACTCTGGGAAGATTACAGTAAGTTTTCTCCTTACTCATGGTTAACCCTGCAGAGTTGGGAATTTTCTTATTAGTACTGCTGTATGTACCAAAGAAAACCTCTCAACTCATTCGTTTCTGGTTAGTTTTCTGTGTTAGGGCATTGATTTATGGGAATCAGTTTGCAGAGTAGGGCTCTATGAGATGTACACACAGAGCCCTCCACATCCACATACCCGCTCTGTGCCCCCCTTTATCTTTGAAATAAAGTTTTTATTTTATTTACCTTCGTTTACCTTAGTTGACCCATTCCCACTACAGTGTAAGACCAGTTTTATACATGTATTTGCTACACATTGCACAGATCAGGAATGTGATACGCCGCAGCTATAAGCCTTACTCTAGAATGTGTTTTAAAAAAATCGTTTCTAACTATGATTGTTGGAGATTTTACTTTCCATGTCAGTGCTTGGGGGCTGCCTCCAACAGTAGCATCAAACCCTCAGGATTATGCTTGAGTCTCTGTTCAGCTTTGTGTTTTTGCCCCTTGTCTTCTGTCAAGAGGCCATTCTGAGTGGTTTTTGTTTTTGTTTTTTTTGCATTGAGTTTGTAATCTTTATTTTAGTCTTTCTGTTTGTTTGCTCAGGAAACTGTGGTCACATTTTAAGATACATTAAAATGGTTTTGTTTGCCTGGACATACTTTGTGTGTTCCTGGGCCACAGGAATAACCTCTGTGATATGTTAAATCAGAGTTAAGTAAGGAGCAAAAGCTGAAGCTTTGGGGTATTTAATTGAGTTCTCAAAATAAAATTTCCAAATGGAATGTCCCCCACTAATTCTCCTGTCAGTTGGAAATGTCAGTGTGTTATGTTCCCCCTTTGGGTCTCCAGAACTCTTGGGAATGTTATGCCTATGGGTGGAAGGCAAAAATCAACTAGGTGAGTTTAATAAGAAAGTTATTTTTTTGTCAGTGTAGTTCATTTTCCTTATTCATATTTAATTGGAACAGTTATCAAGAGGAGAGGCATTATATATCGGCACTAGAGCTTTATAGAGCTTTATTATAACTATTTTCACAAGTTGGTTATTGAGAAGAAATCTTAAGACATTTCTTATTGGTATAATTAGGCCAGTGTGGTCTTGCACTGATCTCTTTAGTGAGGTCTTAAAGATTAAATTTTTTTTTTTTTTTTGAGGAAGATTAGCCCTGAGCTAACAGCAGCTGTCAATCCTCCTGCTTTTTTTTTTTTTTTTTTTGCTGAGGAAGACTGGCCCTGAGCGAACATCCATGCCCATCTTCCTCTGCTTTATATGTGGGACGCCTACCACAGCATGGCTTGCCAAGCAGTGCCATGTCCGCACCCGGGATCCGAACTGGCGAACCCCGAAGTAGAACGTGTGAACTTAACCACTGCGCCACTGGGCCAGCCCTAGATTAAATTTTTGAAGTTTTCATTTTACTGGGTTTGTAATTTCTGTTCAGTGTCTTTTAGAATATTATACAGTTGACCCTCTTAACTGAATTATATGGATCAAGAAAGCCTTTAAAAACTAATTAGTAAAATTTCTAATTACTTGCCTTTTAATTTAGAATAATTTAAATATGAATGAACTACTTTATGAATAGTGAATAGTAATACTTTAAAAAGGCATTTTACTGGAATTTGACTGATGGTTTTGTTTTTACATTTGCAGTTTTCTACTCTAAACTCGACTTCGTTTCCGTAGCTTTTCTTACAAGGTTTGGCTTTACAGACGGGACCCTCCACTGCTTAGCTTTCCTTTACATCTGGTGCAGCAAATTGGCTAATCTACTGTGTGTAATAACTGTTAGCTATCTCATTGTTTCTCATTTATTCTTCAGTCCTAGCAGTCTTAGCATAATCAAATAAGGATGCAAGTTAATTGTAGTGTTCCTTTATTTTTACAGTTAAAGACACAGTTAAATGAAACGCTCACAAAACTTAGAACTGAACAGAGTGAAAGGCAGAAGGTAGCTGGTGACTTGCATAAGGTAAGACTGCTTGTCCTGCAGATGCCATTTTAGCATGCTGTCTTGTGCCTTGAATCTTCAGCAGACACACTCCTAATTCTGGATTTGTTCTTTCTCATCATTAATTTGTTTATAAAGTTAATCTGTTAAATAGTTACATTTTTGCAACTAAACCTTTCTTGGCTTGTTTTCCCATTATTCTCAATTTGCTTTATCATTTATCACGTTTATGTAATTGATTGCTTTATAAAGTATATATTAAATTTCAAATTTAATTGAAGTTATTCTTTTTTAAAAATTGGGTTACATCCATATATTTTTTAGTTGGGATTTGCTTATGTAGTCATTTACAAAATATGTTTCTTTTGATCTTTATGGATCTAAAAGATACATAGACCTCTAATGTTTTAGGAATTTGTTTCTTTCATTTATTTCTTTGTGGACATACACTTTTCTTAATCTCATATAGAAATGGATGATCTTTAGGATTACATTTCTTATTCTTTGTGTTAGGTTGACAAGATATTTGTAATTCTGTTTGAGCTATTTTAACAATGCAATTCACGTGCTTATGTCACAGCTGCTTTAGAGTATGATTGTTTTTACGGGAGATACAGTTATTAGCAAAGCAAATACATGACTTTTTTAAAATTGAAAGAAATTGTTCTGTATGATTAAAGTTTTAAATTGTTTATGCAAAAGGCTAGGAGTCCACAGTTGCTTCAGATTATTTTGGTGTTATCGTTACCAGTAGATAAAATGTGAACTGAGGAAGTTTGTTTTAGAACTCAAACTTAGATACATGCTACATTGTCAAGGCTGAGCAATCTAATTTACTTTGATATGTGATTTTAATTTGTGACCTCTGGATCAAAATATAAAACATGTGGTTTTAGCCTAGCGGTTTAGTTTCTCAGGAGGTAGTTCAAGGGTACTGAACAGGTGCTCAAAGATATGGATAATGCCATGTTATTTATGGCGGGTAAAATGGCAACAGTAGGTGACAGTGAACTGCCCCATGTCTATATAATAGAAATACTGTGCAACACTTGATTGGAAATGCACATAAATATTTATTGACATGAAAAAAGTTAAAATACTTAGTAAAACAAACAGGTATAAAACAGCATGTATGTTAAAAGGCCATTTAGATAAATTTTCTGCCACTTTTCTGTTAGCCCATACATGTACAGAAGAGGAGTCTAGAGCAGGGGTCGCCGCAGAACCACACACTTGCATTGTGGTCACATAATGGCTTCTCTCACATGCTCTTTGTTTATTTGTTAGGTTAGCATAACCCTTTAAAAATGGAAAAGCTATTCTTAGCTTGTGAGCTGTACAAAAACAGGCCGTGGTCAGATTTGGCTGACCCCTGACCTAGACTAACCCTAACCTAAGTATCAACTGTGGGTATTTCTGTTTTTAATTTCTTTATACATTTTCTGTATTGTTTGGACTTTTTAAACAGTGAGCGTGTGTTTATAATTTGGTGGAGGAGGAAGCTGTTTTCATTTTGGAGAAAAACTTGAATAGATTGGCTTTACATTGTATTTTGAGAGGAGCTTTAATTCTGTATAAAATAAGTAAGAAAAATCACTCATTTCTTTCTTGCATGTGCCCATCAGTTGTCGTATTTAGAGGCCACCATATTGCTTTCCTTACAGGCTCAGCAGTCCCTGGATCTTATCCAGTCACAAATAGTAAAAGCTGCTGGAGACACTACTGTTATTGAGAATAGTGATGTTTCCCCAGAAACGGTATGCTTTTTCTTTAACCCCAGATCGCTCGGCTAATTACCTTGTAAGTTATGTGAAGAATAAAAAATGTACAAGATTCATCTCTGACTAAAAAAATGCCTTCATAATGAGCTGCCATCAGTTATGTTGCATTCTTGACTTAAGGTCGTCTTTTCTTTAAGATATCCTATCTCTGAAATGCAGTGCTTTTATTAATGTTTGTTTTCACTTCAACTTAGTGAGAAGTTATATTAACTTAAAGGTTTGTTTCAGGAGATATTATGGTATACTGCTTAAGTGTAGACTCTGTTAGATGGCCTGTCTTTGAATCCTGGCCTACTACTTTGTAGCTGTGTGGTATTGGGCAGATTCCTTAGCCTCTCTGTGCTTTAGTTGCCACATCTGTAAATGGGAATGATGATAGTTGCTGTCTTGTAGGATTGTTGAAAGGAATAAATGAATCTCTCTGTAAACACTTAGAATAGTGGGTAGCACTTAACAGCAGTGCCTAGCCACTGAGCAAGAGCTCAGTGTATGTTAACTGTTATTTTTGCTGTTGTTATGAATGTGTTCTCCTTTGGTGCCCGACACATTTTTTTCTGAAAGGAGAAATGGATATATATTTAATATTCATAGTCTAGATTTTTCTCTTTGTGGCCTAGTGACAATGTATATTAACAAAGCTTTCTTCGGTGCAGACTAATTTGACCACTAGGTAGCAAACGTTATTTCTCCATGTGGTTTTCGTTGTCGATTTTCATGCTATTTTTCAGCTTTGTTGTATTTAAAATAACAATAAAATGTTTTCTGTTTTGGGCTGCAAATGCCCTTTCCTTGTGTTGGAGGCCTTCATCTCTTGCATCTTCTTTTTAGGAGTCTTCTGAGAAGGAGACAATGTCTGTAAGTCTCAATCAGACTGTGACACAGCTGCAGCAGTTGCTTCAGGCGGTAAACCAGCAGCTCACAAAGGACAAGGAGCAGCACCAGGTAGCAGGTGAGGGCGCCTCGGTCACCGTCTGTCTGTGGTCACACACGCCGTTTGTGTGCACGTGTGGCGCGTTCGCCGTGGAGACGCGCTCATTGCCGGTGCGAGGGCTCCCTTGGTCCCTCTCAGGACCCCCACACGATGGCTTCAGCTTTCTTGGAGATAGATTTCCATCTTGCACGTCTTTTGGTTTCGTAGCTTGCAGGGGAAAAAGAAACCTTTTATCTTAGCTTCTCCTCACTTTGCTAGAAAGCAGTCTCTCTTGTAACTTGTTGGCCTAGGTTTTGTTCGTTTTCATAGTCTGCAACTGCTTCCTTAGTTTATCCCGATCTTAGTTCTGGTAAAGTACCTGTGGTTTATTTATTTATTTTTTTAATGACTTGGTAAAATAAAGTAAAAAAAGTAACACTTTTACTGAGGTAAGATGCTGAACTGAAAATGAAGTTATCACAATTTCTTTAAATTGGAAGCTGAGTTTTATTTAATTTTGCTTATAGGTGGTCAGAGAAATCCATTTTTAACTCTTGAAGTGAGCGTCTTAGTTGAAGATAAATAAACCCATTATTAACCAAAGCACGTTATGAAATTTTATTGCCCATATTATCTGGGAAAGCTCAGATTTGTTGGCATTTAAAAATGACTTCTGTTTCAGTGGTGAATGCGGATTGATTGATTGATTCATTGATTCCTGGGTCTTACTTGTTTTAAAAATGACTGACTTAAGTCATACTGCTTTGGGTAATTAGGATATTCTGATATGCACTGAATATTTCAGATATTCTTCTTTTGAATTTGTTTGCTCTAAAATAATCTTGGTGTCCTGGAGGTCAGTGGAGTGGCCTGTGTGACACAAAGGGACAGCTCATCAGTGGATTGTGCTTTTCCGGATGCGTGTTTCAGACTCTTAGGCTGTAAAGGCCTCAGGACAGGTTAGGAGTCCTGGAAGAGTGGGCATGGATTGCCATTGTGATTATAGGGCCATTCTGTCTACTTTCACAGAATGATCGTCCTCTGGCCTGCCTTAGTATGCGCCCTCCTTAAAATGCTATTTCAGATCAGTTACCTCTAAGAAGGCTTCCAGATAAAGCCAGCCCATTCTTTTTACCTTTCAGCAAAAATAATTATACTTTAATGGTTTATCTTTGGAAAGCTGACTTCTCGGTTGCCTGGAGTTAAACTTATGCCACATCACCCCCATTCCCCAAATTAGAGAATAACCTTGTTTCCTGCTTTGGGGAAAATCTCCTTCCCATGTCTTCAGCCCCAGTCACTTCTTTTTGGAGGAAGATTAGCCCTGAGCTAACATCTGCTGTCAATCGTCCTCTTTTTGCTGAGGACGATTGGCCCTGAGCTCACATCCATGCCCATCTTCCTCTGTTTTATGTGTGGGACACCTGCCACAGTGTGGCTTGACAAGCACTGCATAGGTCTGCACCCGGGATCTGAACCTGTGAACCCCAGGCCACCGAAGCGGAACGTGGGAACTTAACCACTGCGCCACTAGGCTGGCCCAGTCCCACTCACTTCTCGCATACACTTCTGTTCAGTCTTGAAAACATGCTCAAATGTCTTATTTTAACCTTGTACTTCCTTCAGGTCACCACCCTAATTTCTGTATTTCACTGTTTAACAAAGAGTCTTAAAATAAGAAATTATTCTCCCAGTAGCTACTTCTTTACTTGCTGTTCAGTGCTCTAGAGCACTGAATGCTCTCCTACTCTGGCATTGCTTCTCTTCCTGCCCTTCCAGGGAAACCATTTTTTGCTGAGGTCAGTAGTGATTTCCTAATGGCTGGATGTAATACAGGCCCCTCCTTTGCATATAGGATACTGAAGTTGTTATGACATATGGTAAATATGCTGAAGTCAGTCCATAGGCCTTTGTGTTATAAGGGAAGGGCTTCATTTCCGAGAGCTTAAAAGGTTGTAAGATGGCTTATTACTGCTTGTCTTTAGACCCCATCAGTAGCATCTCTCCAGCATCTCAAAGGTGTCCTTTAAGACTTTTCTTTAGACCCCATCAGTAGCGTCTCTCCAGCAT